>NC_139600.1:15290575-15298075 GCF_946808225.1 Silurus aristotelis | reverse complement strand
TTAAGTGACCTATTGTCTGTGTCTTCATGTCTTCACACTTGTCCTGAGTCAATCCTCTGTAAGTTTTGGCCCCATTTCTAATCTTCTGAGAAGTTATTTAGTTATTTCATTTTATATTGTTAAGAAAATGTGTGCTTTTTCCATGTTTAATCTATGTATTGGTATTCTTTGCCTTAAAATGCTAAATTAACCTTTGCCTTTTTCTTTTAGTGCATTTTTGGTTTTATTTCAGGGGTCATTAGGGGTCACCACAGCGGATCATCCGTCTCCACACCCCCCTGTCCTCTACATCTGCCTCCTTTAACCCAACTACCTGCATGTCTTCCCTCACCACATCCATAAACCTCCTCCTTGGTCTTCCTCTTTTTCTCCTTCCTGGTGGCTTCATCCTCAGCATTCTCCTACTGATATACCACATGTCCCTCCTCTGCACATGTCCAAACCATCTCAAAAATAAAATACTGTAATGCTGAATCTTGTCCGTTCGAGTCGACTCTGGTTTGGGTTCTGGCCCCGGACGTTTTTTTTATACATACATGTTCTAGTTCAGTGAATTATATGAGCGAGGCTCTGTTTACCGCAGCACATGTGACTTTAATGTTGTGTCTGACGTGTAAGATTCATCCTCTACGCTGTGGTACGCCGAAGCGCTTTCTGTTGGGAATAAAACACAACCGGGATTACTTTCGCTCCCAGAGAGATCGCACCCCACATCCTACAGGCCCTTTAAAAGCACATCATGTCTTATCACACACATCCCAGACAGCTCGGTGCCTAGATAGAAAGAGCTGGACGTCATGGACATTTTCTAATCTCGGGTTTCCGCTAAATCTGAATAGAACCATTATCCATCTCTACGGGTTGAGCTGTAATGCAAAAGTTATGATAGTCGAAACACTGGAATAATATATGCAAGAAAAAGAGAAAATAATAAAGAAAACACACCATAGGTGATATAATGAGATTTTTCCTGAGATGTCTACATGAGTCTTAAGGTTGAAGACCCTTGTAGGTGATCTCTTCTATACATTATCACACTCTAACCTGTGTGGTAGTGGAATGCAGATCTTCATGGAGCAGGCATTTTGCAGAAGGCCATAGTCATCCTGGAATAGGTTTTAGGTCTCCTAGTTCAAGCGAGTAGTTCATGAACAATTCGTTAATTTTGACCGACTCTTTAATGTGACTCAGAAAAACGAATCGTCTCAAAAAGTGATTCATTTGTTTTCTACTGGAGGGTATGTACAGAAAACAGAATTGAGCAGTTTACCTCTCGGATCTTATAATCCGAGGCGTTCTTTCTTTTATCGCTTGACTTCCATAAAAACCATGTAGTGCATAACACAGGAAACAGAACTAAATGATTTAAAAAAAATCTATATATTTTGATGAATGAGAGTCAAAGAACCAAATCACTAAAATGATCTGATTAAATTAGAAAATCCTGACAACACTGCATATGAAGGAGGATATGCAGAATGAATGAAGGATTGAAGACATTTGTTAAAGTCTGCTGAAATTAGAAAAACGGTAAAGTAGATCACTGATACCTAACCCAGGGTCACAACGCCCACTAGAGGTCGCCAAAGGCACTCTTGATTTTCTATTTCTTTTTTTTTTATTCATTAATTTCATATATAACAACACGATAAATAATTAAACAGCACAAATAATAATTATTGTATTTATTTTTAAAATACAAAACAAAAAAATACAATAAAAAAATAATTCTCTGATTAAATTATATTCATATTAAACGATTTTGATTTGCCCCTGTTGTTTGTTCATCAAAAGAAAGTCTGGTTTTGTGAAACCCTGCATGTTGTGTTATGTTTTTAAGTTAATAAGTAATATGAATAGATTTGTTTGATATTTACATTTACAGATTAAAATGCGCTGCTGTTATTTGTTCATCTCTGTGAGAGAAGTATGTGAGGATGGTGCAGGACATGTATGAGGACAGTGTGACAGCAGTGAAGTGTGCAGTAGAAACGACAGACTGGTTTAAGGTGGAGGTTGGACTGCTCAAGGATCGGCTCTGAGCCCTTTCCTGTTTGCAGTGGTGAGACCTGCGATGTTGTATGGTTTAGAGACAGTGGCATTGAGTAAAAGACAGGAGGTGGAGGTGGAGCTGGAGGTAGCAGAGCTGAAGATGTTGAGATGTTCGTTGGGAGTGACGATGATGGACAGGATTAGAAATGAGTTTATTAGAGGGACAGCGCATGTAGGACGTTTTGGAGACAAGGTGAGGGAGGTCAGATTGAGATGGTTTGTGCAGAGGAGGGACATGGGGTATATCAGTAGGAGAATGCTGAGGATGGAGACACCAGGAAGGAGGGAAAAAAATGGAACCTGTTGGGAAAAAAAATCCTTACAAATAGTTGTAAGTCGTTTAGGTGCTTTATATATATATATATATATATATATATATATATATATATATATATATATATATATATATATATATATATTTTTTTTTTTTTTTTTTTTTCCTTTCCTTTTCTTCATTGAAGCAGACAAAACTGGAAATCCGCGCATGAACCCAGTCATCTCCCCAACGTACGATTCAGTGCACGGCTTAACAGTACTTTTTTTCCTCACGTTATTCAGGGGCGTCATTCTGACAATAATCCGCTCTGTGTTACTTTTTTTAAAATCGCTTTCGTTTCACATCCTGTGTTCGAGCTCACTTAAGGCTTTTATTGGCGCTTGTTTAAAGATGCATACATGAACTGAATACCTTGACATTAAGTGCAGACTGGGATTAAATTATCTCTCTATCTGTAAATCATCAGATCGATAAAAATGGACTTTAAAAGTTCCGGCTCGCGCTGCAAAACGACGGAGACGCGATTATAAGTACTTCACGTATATAATTCATTCATTCCTCTCTTCGTTCTCTCTTTATCCATCTTGGGATGTCTGAATCTCTTCCTCTTCTCTCTTCACTCCTGTCTAACTCTTGCGCTCTTTTTTCCCTCCCGTCCACGATTCGATTAGAGGGCACTGAAGTGAGGTGTAATTCCGTTTCATGCCCACCCCTTCGATTTGAAATGCTCTGAGAGAAAGAGAGAGATTACAGACTCTCAGAGAACGAATGTCTTTCCCCTTGTCTAAGGTCAAACCAACCAGTTACTGCGAGGCGATGATGCTGAACGTTCGTGTAAAAAAACAAAAACAAAAAAACCCCGTTTTGTTGAGGAAAGGAAATGTGAAACTCTTAATAGGACTGCAACGAGCATGGATGCACTTATACTCGCGTCGGGGGATAAAGTGGCAGGCAGACGACCCTGGGGTTTTAGAAGGGTAATTGGGGTAATTGGATTACTCTGGGACAGAATAACTGCGTCACACATAACCTGAGCCGATCACAGGGACTCACATTCACACATACATACACAGTATGGATGGAGAAACATGGACTTGCTGTATTAGTGGGAGGGGCCTTTCCGCCGTCAATCACAGCCAATCAGCCAATCGTACACATCTGTGAGTTTAGGTATGAGAAAGACCCTATGGAACCGGTATGAGCTCGTTTCGAAACCCCTTGCCGTTAGTTATAATGGAGCATTAGAGTAGTGCACAGTGTTTACTGTAAAGTCTTTTATAAGAACAGTGACAGCATGAGTGCAACACAAAGGCTCCTCAGGCGATTACAACAATGATGAAGCGTGTTGTGGAAAAGGAACTGTGAGGGATCCTCACGATCGCAGCTCGAACAGCCTCGATATTCTCTGCTGTCCAGACCGCTTAACACCATCCCGTTTCTTCGTAAAGAGCAGAAGGGACACGATCATGACGTCCTGACTGGTAATGACATTGAGATTCCCTTTGTGCAGCACTCACACTATCACCATCTAAACGAGGTTCAGCTCGCACTGGTTCAAAACAAACATCAATGCCCCAGAACTCCAGTTTCCGTGCACCACCCTGTACGATATGGTTTCATCCTCCAAAACAGTGGAGGTTACTATTAGACCAAAAGAATGGGATGTTCAACAAGAACATGTGTGTGTGATGAACATGTTGGCCTTCACCCTCACTGATTGGTATCTGTTGTGTTAGAGAGAAGACCTGATTGCGATCCTCTCACAAAATGAAAAAAAGTACAAACACAACGCAATATAACATCAATTGTACATTTTATAGCATTTATATAAAGGGAAAGTGTTTTATATAAAGAGAAAGTGATCATATCTCTGGGTTTGATCGACGCATACGTTTGGCTCTAAAAGGTGCAATTGGCAATTTATTTTTTCTTGATAGTACAAATAATCACAGATATGTAACATAAAAATCTAAAGTTTGGGGCTTGGCGTGTTAGCTGAGAGATGAAAGAAAACTTTTCTGGTCCGGAACGTTTGGGAAAAATCTTTAAAATATTAAAATCATCAATTTAATTTTAAAAAGAAAAGTTTCCTGATTGCACCTGGTGCACGTTTAAAGCAAATCAAGAAGAGCTGATCTGATTGGATATCGCATCAGCATGTTTAACTACACCTCATAATAAACAATCGATTTATAACTTAATCGTAGTGTAATAGCAAAACACACACACACACACACACACACACACACACACACTTACTGTTGTGTGTGTCAGAGCTCCATCCGAGAGAAACTGTTGTTCACACTTCACTTTGTACTGCTTTATCCATTAGCGTAGTGTTCTTCTTCTCTCACGAGCATTTATCACACAGGGCTTCGTTTTCTCAATCCTGAACATTCAGCAGTTTGCCAGCTTTACATCACATTCCTCCATGAAGATCTCATTTCATCTCATCACATCCACGTCCTGCACTCGTAGAACATCCCTCCTCTGTTTCTGCGTCTGAAACGTGAAATATAATAGATTCAAATCACTGATCATATTACGAGACTTCCCTCACAGCGATTAAAACAATACACTGAGAATGAAAGCGAATGAAATAAAAAGCACGTCCCTCAAATGTCCATGAAAATGACCCTGAAAAGATGCTGCGCTCGTGTCTCTCATGAGCATCTCTGAAATGTATTTATGTGTTCCGGTGCGGGACGGGACGGGGGAGTTCATTACGAGCCGAGGATGAGTAATTGATACGCTTTTGTGTGTGTGTGTGTGTGTGTGTGTGTGTGTGTGTGTGTGTGTGTGTGGGGTGGGGGGTTAAGAAATACATCCTCTCACAAAAATAGGCAAAAGGACATGGAGATCATTTAGCACCATGACAGGAAGAGAAGTGAGAAGACACTCCAATCCTCTCACACACACACATACACATACACATACACACACACACACACACACACACACACACTAAATTATAAATCATTATAAAGTGATTGATGTTAAGACATTGATGCTAATTTAAAGAGAGAAAAAGAATAAGGATCATAACTCCCTGTGAGGATCTGTTTCAGGAATCTTTGGAATTAATAAATAAATGCAGGAGACACGTGGTGTAAATAGGAGAGAGAGAGAGAGAGAGAGAGAGAGAGAGAGAGAGAGAGAGAGAGAGAGAGAAAGAAAATAAGAAAGAAAGAAAGAAAGAAAGAAAGAAAGAAAGAAAGAAAGAAAGAAAGAAAGAAAGAAAGAAAGAAAGAAAGAAAGAAAGAAAGAAAGAAAGTAAGAAAGATAAAACAATGGAAAACATTTAAGAAAAAAAGAAAGACAAAAAGAATGTAAGAAATAAAGATGAAAAAAAAAGAAAGAAATTAATAAAGAAAGAAAGAAAGAAAGAAAGAAAGAAAGAAAGAAAGAAAGAAAGAAAGAAAGAAAGAAAGAAAGAAAGAAAGAAAGAAAGAAAGAAAAAGAAAGAAAGGCGGTTGAGTGCAGTCCTTCATCCCATTTCCGTTCAGTTATTATGTTGAATTATTAATGTGTCCTGGACAGACACAGAGCCAAAGCACTGTCCTCTCCTTATTTCTCTCTTTCTCTCCATCTGTCACTCTTTTCTTTTCCTGTAGCCCAGGACACCGTTTTTTTCTTCCCTTTCATTCCCTTTCTCATGTTCTCCTTGACTCTGTGAATAACTCTGTGGATCGTTAATGAAAGAGGGAATACGATCGATCTGGAGTCGAGTGTAAAACCCCGTCTAAGTTTCTTTAGCTTCCTCTTGAGCAGATTTGAAATCTCAGTGCTGAGCTCTAATACAGCAGTGAGGGGATTATTATCTCAGTGCTGAGCTCTAATACAGCAGTGAGGGGATTATTATCTCAGTGCTGAGCTCTAATACAGCAGTGAGGGGATTATTATCACAGTGCTGAGCTCTAATACAGCAGTGAGGGGATTATTATCTCAGTGCTGAGCTCTAATACAGCAGTGAGGGGATTATTATCTCAGTGCTGAGCACTAATACAGCAGTGAGGGGATTATTATCACAGTGCTGAGCTCTAATACAGCAGTGAGGGGATTATTATCTCAGTGCTGAGCTCTAATACAGCAGTGAGGGGATTATTATCTCAGTGCTGAGCTCTAATACAGCAGTGAGGGGATTATTATCTCAGTGCTGAGCTCTAATACAGCAGTGAGGGGATTATTATCTCAGTGCTGAGCTCTAATACAGCAGTGAGGGGATTATTATCTCAGTGCTGAGCACTAATACAGCAGTGAGGGGATTATTATCACAGTGCTGAGCACTAATACAGCAGTGAGGGGATTATTATCTCAGTGCTGAGCTCTAATACAGCAGTGAGGGGATTATTATCACAGTGCTGAGCTCTAATACAGCAGTGAGGGGATTATTATCTCAGTGCTGAGCTCTAATACAGCAGTGAGGGGATTATTATCTCAGTGCTGAGCTCTAATACAGCAGTGAGGGGATTATTATCTCAGTGCTGAGCACTAATACAGCAGTGAGGGGATTATTATCACAGTGCTGAGCTCTAATACAGCAGTGAGGGGATTACTATCTCAGTGCTGAGCACTAATACAGCAGTGAAGAGATTATTATCTCAGTGCTGAGCACTAATACAGCAGTGAGGGGATTATTATCTCAGTGCTGAGCACTAATACAGCAGTGAGGGGATTATTATCACAGTGCTGAGCTCTAATACAGCAGTGAGGGGATTATTATCTCAGTGTTGAGCTCTAATACAGCAGTGAGGGGATTATTATCTCAGTGCTGAGCTCTAATACAGCAGTGAGGGGATTATTATCACAGTGCTGAGCTCTAATACAGCAGTGAGGGGATTATTATCTCAGTACTGAGCTCTAATACAGCAGTGAGGGGATTATTATCTCAGTGCTGAGCTCTAATACAGCAGTGAGGGGATTATTATCACAGTGCTGAGCTCTAATACAGCAGTGAGGGGATTATTATCTCAGTGCTGAGCTCTAATACAGCAGTGAGGGGATTATTATCTCAGTGCTGAGCTCTAATACAGCAGTGAGGGGATTATTATCACAGTGCTGAGCTCTAATACAGCAGTGAGGGGATTATTATCTCAGTGCTGAGCTCTAATACAGCAGTGAGGGGATTATTATCTCAGTGCTGAGCTCTAATAAAGCAGTGAGGGGATTAT
>NC_139600.1:15270575-15285575 GCF_946808225.1 Silurus aristotelis | reverse complement strand
CTTTGAGACAATGTCTGTTGTAAAAAGTGCAATAGAAATAACGTCTTTGTGCTGATCTAGTGCTATTTTTTATAAGCATTTTATCCTAGAATTTCTGTCTTCTGCCTTCTTGAGTACATTCGAAAACCAGCACCACTTCTAGAAACTGTACACATGGTATTATACACGACATGTTTGTTTACTGTGCACCAGCCACGCCAACACTCTGCTTTGTTTACCACGTATCTTAGGGTGAGGTCTGTATCAGGTCACTGCTGGATCTGGACTATAATATTAGTCTGAATATTTACGACCAACTTTAAATTCCTTACCGTGTTTTTGGTTCACCTCTGGCAGGTGATCTAATGCGGAGGATCTGGATTTACACGGCTTAAAGGTGTCACCTGGGTGTCTTTTTCAGGGCCAATCCATACACACTCATCCTTCTGCATGACTGTACCACTTCTACTGTGTGTGTGTGTGTGTGTGTGTGTGTGTGTGTATATTACAGCGTTTGTTTAACCCACATTCCATGAATAAACACTATTAATAAAGACTTGAATTTGGGTTACATGTGCAATTTCTTGATAATGAGAAACACACACATATATATATATATATATATATATATATATATATATATATATATATATATATATATATATATATATATATATATATATATATATATGTTTATCTCCAGTGTACAGGTGTAGCTTTTACTAATGTTATCAATGTTGAACTCATCCATAATACAGAATAAACACTTATTGAATGTCAGTGGTGTAAAGTATTTTGTGATTTGGCAACAAATCACAATCAGCTCTGAATATTACAGTAATTTTCGGACTATAAAGCGCAACCTTATATAAGCCGCACCCACTGAATTTGACAAATATTTTAATTTTAATCATAAATAAGCCGCACCTGTCTACACTGAAACTAATGAACTTTACACAGGCTTTAACGAAAGACACGTGACACACGGTGTAATGGCTGAAATATGTTGCGCTTCTATTAGGAGTAGAGCGGTATTTTGGGAAAAGACCGGCACTGCATTTTTCCGGTATTATTGCGTGTGTGCAAGACCAAGGAATATGTCCTTATTATTTTCTGATGCTCATTTCTAAGTTTCTTTGACTAACCCGTAACGCTTTTACCAAGAAAAATAAAAAAGCACAAGTTTTGGAAACCTGTCTGTGTTTATATGATTTCTGTTGTAACTGGAGTTAGCGAGCTCTCCCTTCACCCAGACTCAACGCGCTACAACAGCTTGTATCTAAACAGTAGCCGACCAAGTAAGTCATTGTTCACTGTCTTCCTCCTTCCTTTCACAACTATTTCTCTCAGGAGTTTATCACACAGGTGAGGTGCGTTTTTTCGTTTCCGTTCGGAAATTTAATTGGTCTAATGTTATGGGGTTCAGTTTTTTGGATTGAAGTTTGTGAAACTGGGAAAAACCCAGGAGAAATTCATAAATTAGCCGCTTCGTTGTTTAAGCCGCGGGGTTCAAAACGTGGGAAAAAAGTAGCGGCTTATAGTCCCGAAAAATACGGTATTTTTTTCTTCTTCTAAGATTAATTGTAAAACGTTTTTGAACAAATTAAAGATCTCATTTTAAAAGATTACTTTAATACTTTGTCTTTTATTTTGGCCGTGTTGATTGTTAATGCAATTTTAGGAAATAAAATCTCACAAATGTACTGTTTTTTTCTGAAGACTTGTGAATCTTTAAGCCTGCGTTCAATACGAGTGAAATACTCAAGTGCTGTTCAAATCAGAAACTCGAAGATTTTTACTCAAGTCATATTGGAATTAGTGAATTTGAACTTTAGTTTGTAGTAAAAGATCTGTACTTTTAATCAGGTATGTTTTTCAGGTACTGTTTACACTACTGCTAAACTGCCATTTTACAATGTTGAAAGCTTGGAATTAAACCTGAAATGATACATTTTGGAGATTTATGTGTGATGATGTGTGATGGAGATTTATGTGTATTTATATAATGGATCATTTATTTTTATCAGTAAACAAAAACAGAATAAAAATACAAATGGAATCAATAATTGTTGTGACCAGCCCCTGGTTTTCGATTACTTTTGCACTTTGTACACGTTGCACAAACTCAGGGATTTTGTAGGATCAAGTCAGGCTTCTGATTCACCGATTCTACCAAGTAGATCCCAATGATCATGTTTCATATGTAGGTTAAAACACAGTAATTAACTGTCAAATAAACAGCAGTGTGGAAGCTTCAATCTCTGTGAGGAGTCAAACTCTGCTACTAAGATGAGGGTGTGGAAGTCATGTCCCAGGGCCTACACTATAGCAAGACTGAGCAAAACAACAAGACACAAGGGAGGTCTCCTGCATCAGCAAGGTCTCTCAAAGCAGACTGGGGTTTTAAGCTTCATGCTATTTTTAAGACGCACAAAGAAAAGGGCGATGTTGACGAGCATAGATGCAGTGGTTGGTCACTTAATGCATGATGAAGATGAAAGACACATCATGCTTACTTCTGTTCAACATCAGATGTTCAGCAGCGCGAAGAGCAAAGAAGTGGCGAAAAACAGTGAGAGCCTGGTGCACCATTTACCGTCTGAAGAAGTCTGGCCAGAAGTGGTCATCATGGGAGAATTGCCAAACTTCGAATATGGTAACATGACTACGTAACTCAGCCATAGTCATAGCCATGCATGAAAACATAGGAACTGAGAAGCAGAAAAAGGGCAGCAGGTGTTTTGGACTGATGAGTGAAAATCTGAAATATTTGCTGTGACAGGAAAATTGTTTGTTGAAGTTGTACTGAAAAGTGGTACAACAATGAGTGTTTGTGGGTAACAGTGAAGCATGGTGGAGGTTTCCTGCAGGTTCGGGGGATTAATGGTGTCCCTAATGCTGAGAAATACATGTAGATATTTCTCCATCGCGCAGTACCATCAGGGAGGCGTCTGATTGGCCTTGAATTTATTTTGGCAGCAGGACAACACCAAACATACAGCCAGTGGTATTAAAAACTATCTTCAGAACAACAAGGAGTCTGATCTCAATATTATCAAGTCTATCTGGGATTATGAAAAGACAGGATTTAAGAAGCCTTCATCCACAGAAGATCTGTGGTTAGTTTTCCACAGAGTTCCTTTAAAAAACAAGCAAGAAGAACTGATGCTGTTTTTCATATTAATTATTCCTGTATCGTTTTTAATAAACAACAGACCAGCTCATTCATTTGCCCTACATATAACGGAGTCGATTCTTGCGATTCAGCGAAAGGAGCCGACTATTTCGGTTCCCTAACTTCACCCTGCTATATTTTTTATTATTATAGTAGCGAAAGCTTGCATTATGTTTTCTTGCATTTGATCGTTTTTTATGTAATATTTTTATTATGTATTATTATTATCAAAATTCACAAAACCAGTTCATATTTTACACCTCGTATATGCGAATCGACTCTTTCGGTTCAGATAAAAGAGCCGACTCTTTCGTTTCCCTCATTTCTCGCTAACGTTTCTTTATTTATAAACCGGAAAGTTTGCATTATTTTCCCCTGTACAATATTATTTAAAATTTATTGATACTGTTTTGCAGGAACGGTTCAAACCAAATATTCATTTGATATATATATATATATATATATATATATATATATATATATATATATATATATATATATATATATATATATGTATATATAGATAGATAGATAGATAGATAGATAGATAGATAGATAGATAGATAGATAGATAGATAGATAGATGACATACAGAATGATAATGCCCTAGATAGATAGATAGATAGATAGATAGATAGATAGATAGATAGATAGATAGATAGATAGATAGATAGATAGATAGATAGATAGATAGATAGATGACATACAGAATGATAATGCCCAGATATACATTTATACACTATTAAAATCATTTTAAATCTTAATTTAACACATATTTCTCCTTTTTTCAGCTTCATACTTACAAAATATAATATATTTTATAACATACTTATAAAATATATAAAATATTTGTATAAACTCACCTTTAATGCGTGTATTTGACTCCTCGGGTCCCAGAATTATCTGTAAACATACAGGTCTATAATAAACTGTAAAAGAGGGAGAGCCGCGCGCGCGGGAGGAGCTCCAGACGGGAAAGACGGACACACACACACACACACACACACACACACACACACACACACCACAAATGACCACCAGGCAGCAGTAGTTACACTGTTGATTTCCCCTTTTAAAATGAGTCAAATGACATGACTCGGCTCATTAAAAAAAAAAACCCGACTCATTCATTTCAGCCAAATCCTCCCTAAAATCTTTTTTATTGTAAACCTTGTTTTTCTGGCCATGTGTTACTTATAAACTTACTTATCAAGATAGCAGCTCATATTTTCAATCTCATATACGCGAGTCGATTCATAAACCCAGCCATTAGGGTTGCACAAGTCAGGTCACTCTTAGTGCCGATCCCAAGCCCGTATAAATGGGGAGGGTTGCGTTAGGAAGGACATCCAGCGCAAAACATGTGCCAAATCAAATATGTGGATCACGAATCAGAAGTGTGACAGCAGTGACGTGTGCAGTAGGAAAGACAGACTGGTTCAAGTTGGAGTTTGAGGTGGACTGCATCAAGGATCGACTCTGAGCCCTTTCCTGTTTGCAGTGGTGATGAACAGGTTGAAGGACGAGGTCAGACAGGGGTCTCTGTGGACTATTATGTTTGTGGATGATTGTTATTTGTGGTGAGAGTGGGGAGCAGGTTGAGAAGAGCCTGGAGAGGTGGAATTACACGCTGGAGAGAAGGAGAATGAAAATCAGTAGGAGTATGACAGAGTACATGTGTGTGAATGAGAGGGAGGGCAGTGGAGGGGAGCGGTTGTAGGGAGAAGAGGTGGAGAAAGTGGAGGAATTCAGGTACCTGGGATCAACAGTGCAAAGTAATACAATACCACAACTCCTCTCTCCACCCTGTTGTACGCTTTCTCCAAATCCGCAAACTCCTTCTGACCTTCTCTATATTTCTCCAACAACATTCTCAAAGCAACAGCCATGACACTATATAATCATGCATTTTTTGGTTGTTGGTGGTGCCCCCTGTTGGTGAACATTTTGAATTAGTGATTTTTACTTTTGACAAACCAGGGGGCGCCATTAATCTTTTTTCCTTTTAACCTTTCGGTTCAGCTAAAAGAGCCGATTCACAAATGTGAGCTGTATATTGTATAAAAACAAATATTCTTTCAACCTCTGAGTGTTTTTATGTCGAAATTGTTTGAGATATTTTGAATTTTTCTTGCAAAATAACACGACTTTTCAACTTCTTTGTTTCACCACAAAAAAGCCGAACTGAAGAGAAGAGTCGACTCTTTTTTTTTTTCAAACGACACATCACATAAATCTCGCCTAAATTACTTTAACAAGTGTTTTACAGCGACTTGAGATTTCCTCCAGTGCGCATTCTCCTTACACATAAAATCTTAATTTTAAAATCGGCAACATCGCAATGCAAAGTGACTCGTTTATCCGAGTCGGTTTATCAGAGCAAGCTTCAAAAAGAATCGACTCTAAGAGTTGAAACCTTACCAAAAAACGCCTTGCGCCTCAACTAAAGTGTACATTTAGCTTTTTTATTTGTATATTTAACAATATTTCGAAGTATGCATTTAATAAAAGTGACTGTGACTAAAAATACTCCCATTTATAAACAAAATCGATTCTTTAGATATGACCATATCGACTATTGAATGATTATAGATATTCTATAGATATGTTTTTTTCTTCATGTTTAATAGCGTTAATAAAACAGTTATGGTGCCATTTTATAGTATAAAATATGTAGAAATTAGCAAACAATTTCCTAAAATTAATCTCGTTCATGTCGAAAAACATGCGTGCAATTGAAACAATACAACCGATCTAAAAAAGCATATAAATATATATATTTTTTTTGAAAGAAAATTATTTAATTGTTTGTTTTTTATTATTATTAATTCAAATTCGAATATTGTTTTTAATACGCCAGGCGCTAATGTACATTGAGAGCTCGGTGCAGCGAACAAACCACCAAAGAAGAAGAATAAACAAAATCTCGCGATACTTGGCCGGGCCGAATTTCAAACATCACCAAATTACGCGGCGAGTGCACTACTTCGAGTGTTAGTCGCCATGTTAAGTGCGAAGCTCCTAGCGCTTAGAGATAGTGCGCGAGGATGGATTTGCGACGCGCCCTCCTGGAGCAGACGCACAGCTGAGGCTATTTAAAGGGCTTCGAGTGTCAACAACGCGTGCGATTTCCTCAAAGCCTGAGGTAAAAGATGATTCGGAGTTGAAATGCACTGTAACTTTGAATAAATAATGCAGGTAAAAACACGCGTGTCCGACGTGTTAATGCGTGTCAGGGGTTATATTTCGTGGATAAACCCGAGCTCGGGGCTGCAGAGTCACTGGCTAACTGCTACCCAGCCCCGGATATTCCTCTGTCCGCCAACAGCTGGGATTATTTACCGCAACACTTCCGGATCGGAGATTCTACACGTTATAATGATGTTAATAACGCGTTTGTGGTTGAATTGTGGGGTTTTGATCAGGAAGCATATCCGGGGTTTGATAAGTGTTTCAGCACCTGCTGGATCAGACACGGGCCTGGGGAGGAAAATATCAAAAAATAGGAAGGAAATGAAAATAAAAACGTATGTCCTCGTGCACAGGATATTCACATCTTGCCCCAGGTTACCCCCACCACCACCACCACCACGTGACGTCACGGGATCCCTCCGTCGTCTTTTCCTCCATTAAGGTTAAAACGTAAAGGGGATTTATTTTTTGTCATGGGGTGAAATTCGTGTTTTTTTTCTATTCAGCGTTGATATGAAGCGCAAATGGTTAAGGGCCTTACTCAAGGGCCCGAGTCGTTCCATCTCCAAACCACATCTACCGCTTTCAAATCAACCGCCTGCATGTCTTCCCTCACCACATCCACAAACCTCCTCATTTCCACCCTCCTCAGCGTTCTTCTTCACATATATTAACCCATATTTCTCTCCTTCACCTCGTCCGTTGTCAAAAAAAACGTCCCACCTTCATCCCGGTCCCTTTAAATAAACTCATTTGTAATCCTGTCCATCCTGGTCCCTGTCCCCCCATCTCTTCTCCTCAACACGTCCGTTGCTCCCATGTATAGTGTCCTTGTTGTTTTGTTCTCATATGATAATGATGATGGTGGTGTTTTCCTCTGCGCAGGAAGGAAAGACGGGCCGTGATGGCGGGTGTCGGGGCGAACGCCTCCGCAAATCCCGCCTGCAAGATTATGACCTTTCACCCGACCATGGAGGAGTTTCGGGATTTCAATAAGTATCTGGTGTACATGGAGTCTCAGGGAGCGCAGAGGGCCGGTCTGGCGAAGGTGTGTCCCACACACACACACACACACACACACCTGCTTTTTTCTTTTCATGTTTCTTGCCGTAAACAAAACTCATGTCCTCGTTATCGTCCATCTTCATTCTACACTCTTGAACCCAGCAGACGTTCAAATCTCAGCGATAAATATACACTAAATAAAAATCTGCTTATCAGATCTCCTGCTATAAAGAGCTTTTGAGATGAATCTTTCACGCTGACTGCACCCCAGGAACTTCCTCACCTCACTTTACTAACACCCTAGACAGAAAAAATGCTAGTGGAACATCTCGAGAATGTGGAGTGAGATGTTCACAAAGAAGCACGGTCACTTGTCCACTAACATTTGTCCATATCGTGAACATGTTTACCCGAAACTAATGAAAAAAAAAACAAAAAAAAAACAAGATGAATCATTTCCTAAACGAGGACAAATCAGAATCAGATCGTGGTCTGTGTCGTCGCAGGTGATCCCGCCGAAGGGCTGGAAGCCGAGACGCACCTACGACGACATCGACGACCTGGTGATCGAAGCGCCTATTCAGCAGATGGTGGCCGGCCAATCAGGGCTCTTCACTCAGTACAACATCCAGAAGAAGCCGCTGAGCGTGCAGGAATTCCGCAGGCTGGCCAATAGCGACAAGTGAGACACACACACACACACACACACACACTTGCATTTTGACCAATCAGGTTGCAAGTTAGACATAAAAAAAAAAAAATTATTACAATCTTATAAGAAACCGATCTGAGCTCGGGTTCAGACGGTGGGCGTGGCCTGAAGTTTAAGGGGCGGAGCTATAAGTTAGAATAGTAACTGTTTGTTGTTTATTTGTGCAGAATTTCTTGCTAAGCATCAATTCCAGGCAAAATACACGTTCATTTGAATCACAGGTACTGCACCCCTCGCTACCTGAACTACGAAGATCTCGAGAGGAAGTACTGGAAGAACCTGACGTTCGTGCCCCCCATATATGGTGCAGATGTGAGCGGGACGCTGTACGACGAGGTCGGGCTGTAAAACAAAAATATTTTAGATGTTTCCAGATGTTTATATAAAGTTACATGTTATACAAGTGTATTGTGTGATGTTAGGACGTGGAGGAGTGGAACATCGGCCACCTGAACTCCATCCTGGACGTGATCGAGGAGGACTGCGGCGTCTCCATCCAAGGTGTGAACACCCCCTACCTGTATTTCGGCATGTGGAAGACGAGCTTCTCCTGGCACACGGAGGACATGGACCTCTACAGCATTAACTACCTGCACTTCGGAGAACCCAAGTCCTGGTTAGAAACACGTTCTCTCCTGCTGATTCCATGGATCAGGACGGTGTGGAGCTTCCAGTTTAGATCAGATCAACTGTGTTTCTCTATCGTTTCAGGTACGCCATTCCTCCAGAACACGGAAAGAGACTGGAGCGATTAGCTACAGGTACGTGTCCTGATACTGGCAACAAAAAAAACTTGTTCCTATTGTAACCATAGAAACCATAGTTCATTTTAAGTTCTCAAAGAGAAGAAGGAACTGAAAAAAGCAAATGAAAAATCTTCTATGGACCTTTCTTGAGGAACATTCCTCCTTTCTTTCTTCGCTCACACAAAACAAACCTCATTCGTGTTTCTTCTGAGATGAATCCAGGTGGAAAACAGCTTGAGGAACCTTCCCTGGAGAAAAAAAAACACCACACAGTCCATGGTTCCTCTTGATAAGAACTATCTTTGGAGATGCCCAATAGGTTCCTGTGGAAACAAATGCACCTAATTATTATTATTATTATTATTATTATTATTATTATTATTATTAACATCACATTATTATGAAACTGGTCCAGATATGAGGGACCTTCTAATAAGCATGAAGAGTAAGAATTATATTCAGCATTATTATTATTATAATCGTTTTTTTTTTTCTTGCAGGTTTTTTCCCCAACAGCTTTAAGAGCTGTGAAGCTTTTCTCAGACACAAGATGACCCTCATCTCACCTTCTGTCCTGAAGAAATACAGCATCCCGTTTGACAGGGTATCACTCAGACGCTTTGTAGCGTAGCTAACGGTAATAACGTGCAGCTGACGTGTATCTCGGGGTAACCGTGAGTTTGTGTATCAGATAACGCAGGAAGCCGGCGAGTTCATGATCACGTTTCCGTACGGCTACCACGCCGGCTTCAACCACGGCTTCAACTGCGCCGAGTCCACCAACTTCGCCAGCCTGCGCTGGATCGACTACGGCAAACTCGCCATTCAGGTGCGTTATAGATGGAAGACAGTGATTCTGTGACTGGTGTCTTTTATACAAAGGGACAGGACTTGTTTGGGTGTGTGGGAGTCACCTCCAGAAAAAACGAAACTGGAGACTGAAGTCCATGTGTTTCTTGTCTTCTTCCCCTCCACAGTGCACATGCAGTAAGGACATGGTGAAGATCTCCATGGACCCGTTCGTGAAACGTTTCCAACCAGACCGCTATCAGTTGTGGACGCAGGGTAAAGACACCTGCTCGATAGACCACACCCTGGCCACGCCCAGCTCCACGCCCGAGCTCCAGACGTGGCTCCAGAGACGCCGCAGGACAAAAACAAACAAGAGGTACAAAAATGCTGTCGTTATGAATGAGATAGTAAGGAGAAGTCGTTCTCCGTACGCTCCTCACTGTCTCTCGTCTCGCAGGGCGAGCTACCCGTGCACACGCTCCAAACGACTGAAAACTGTGCAGCCGTCGCTCGTCACGGAAAACGCCGCGAGACGGACGAGTGACCACGAGGAGAAAGAGGAGGAGGATCAAATCCCTCACGACGCATCGCGCGTCTCAGGTTATACACGTGATTTTGCGCTTTTCTTTTTTTCTCTTTTGAGAAATATTACTAAACCTTCTCCTCGCTTTGTGCCGGTTTAGAAGGGCCCGCTAGTCTGTGCCAACAGATCTGCTTCGTCAAGGTCACACGAGTCGAGAGCAATTTATTGGCCCAGTCGTCTGAAAGAGTCCTGCCCCAAGCCCCGCCCCCTGCAAGAGAAGCCTCAGGATCCAGAAAGGCTCTAACCTCTGCTGTTGAAGCTTCCGGTTCTGCTATGGATAACACGCCTGAACGCGTTGCCAGATCCTCGTCAAACCGCGGTAAAGCGAATCCGTCTGCCGTAAAACCCACCGGGACACCAGGCACCCGTGAATCCGCAGAACATTCCGGAGCTCCTTCATCCGACATGCCTCTCCTCACTCCTGAGGTCTCGGAGGATCCTGAGGGAAGGAAATCTCCCAACATGTCGTCAGAAATGCCTTTACTAACCCTCGCAGTCCAGTCCGGGGAAAACAACACGGTTCCTCGTTCTAGAGAACCGGAAAAATCCGCCTCGGGTCATCTTGGTGAAGCTAGCGCCAAAGCTCCCTCACTCGATTGGTGCTCGAATCCGTCACAAGATGTCGGGAGATCGCTCGGCTCTGATCCGGATGCTAACAAGGAGCTCCACAGGAGGAAAAAAAGAGATAGAGGTAGATCAGTGTCGAATATCTCGCATTACCCAGAATCCAGTACTGAACTTTCCAGAAGTAGTTTGGTGAAGGATTCTTCGTCTTCGTTCACCTCCACCACGGAGTCTCCTTCCACGTCTTACGACCCGATCCCTCTCGACGAAGCCGACTTCACGTCTTCTGCATTACCCAACCTCTTTGAAGACTGGAAGAACATGAGCTACCAAAACGCAGAAGATCTCACGGTGCCTTATGCCTTGTGGGAGGAGCCTCGGTGCCAGCAAGTGAAGTGCCCGGATCCTTCGGACTTTCTGGAGAAGAGCCTAACGTTTACTGATTTGGAGTCCAGCGCGGTCCATCGCTCAGGTGCGGAGCTCCTCGGTTCTCCGGACAGGCCCTCAAGGTTGGACAGCAGCAGCGAGTCTGGCGAGGAGAACTCCATGAGCGAGACGGAGTACGGAGATTTGGGAACCGAGCCGGGAGAAATCCGTATAGTGAGTACTCAAACGGTCTTGAAATTAACCCAAAGTGACCATGATGTCATCACGTCCTGCATTAATGCATCCGATGTTTTAGCAGTACACCACGCCCATGGCCAAGAGAAAGACGACCAAAAGTTGGCGCCACCCTTTGAGGAAACCCACTGCCAGGGCGGTTCCCAGTGCCGTCAAGCAGCAAGACAACAGTGATGATGGTAGGTTTTGAATTAGTAGAACTTACTTTATCATTTACCCTATAGCAGCTATAGAATATCTCACAGTATCTCACAGTATCCCCAGTGCACCCCTCACATTTCATCATCCATTTAATATCTTCTCAAGAATTTATATATAAATATTTTAGCTTCTATAACAGATTTATTGTCCTCTAAAAAGAACTCAACATGCAGCCATCATTGTCTCAATAACTGCCAACAAAAGTGAGTCCACCCTCAGTGAACATGTCGAAGTGTGAATATTGTGTGTGAGCACCACTGTTATGTAGCACTGCTTTAATCCTCCTGGGTGTGGAATTCACCAGAGCTGCACAGGTTGTTGCTGGGATCCTCTTCCACTCCTCCATAATGACATCACCGAGCTGCTGGATGTTACACATATGGAGCTTCTCCACCTTCTGCTTGAAGATCCCCACAGATGCTCAATATGGTTCAGGTCTGGAGACATACTTGTCCACTTCATCACCTTCATCTTCCTCAGCAGGGCATCTTGGCGGTGTGTTTGGGGTCGTTATCATGTTGGAAACCTGACGTTCTGCCTATTTTCTGAAAGGAAGAGCATCATGTTCTGCTTCAGAATGGCACAGTACATGTTGAAATCCATGTTTCCCGCAGCTTCACAGTACCAGCAGCACTCACGCAGCCCCCGACGATGATGCTACCACCACCATGCTTGACTGTAGGGAAGACAATCTTCTTGATTTTCCCCATCAGGGCGTCACCACACATGCTGGACACCATTAACAAGTTTATCTTCATCTCATCAGACCACAGGACATGGTTCCAGGAATTCATGCTCTTGAGGTCGTTCTTGTGAGCAGCTTCAGAAGATGCTCCTTCTGTTGCAGTGTGAAGTCTGAGCACTGACGAGCTGAACTTCCGCTTCTGCAACCTCTAAAGCAATGCTCATGCATCTGTTTTTTGAAGCAGCTTCTGCACCTGATGCACAGCA
This sequence comes from Silurus aristotelis, assembly GCF_946808225.1. Taxonomy (NCBI): domain Eukaryota; kingdom Metazoa; phylum Chordata; class Actinopteri; order Siluriformes; family Siluridae; genus Silurus; species Silurus aristotelis. Next base: position 15,273,054 of record NC_139600.1, on the reverse strand, counting down.
CCAGGATTCGACGACTTTGATGGACCCTTGCGAGGTCTGGAACCCGCTCTTGGAAAACCTCTGTATGACCCTGAAGATTACTGTAACTCATGTAAGGATCAGGATCAGGCAGTGGGGGATGAAGTACACAAAGCGTTTAGTTTATAAAAGTAGAGATACTGTAGTTAAATGTGTTCCTTCAAATGTACTGAAGTATCCAAAGTGGTGATTTATTATAACTATAATGTTCCTATGATCATTTTAGTCACATGACTCTTTACTTAATCAACTCAGATTATGTGTAAAGACTCGAATGTGGAAAAGTCGGGTGTCCCAATACTTTTGGAGAATGTAAAATTATACGTGTGTGTGTCAGAACCTATAGAGGAGTGCAGCGCGGAGGAAGAAATGCCGGAGGCCGAGGTCTGGGCGAGACCCCTGGTTCATCTGTGGCACAGCAGGAAGTCTCACTTCCCGTCGGAGAAGGAGTACAACATCGCGGCGGCGAAGGCGGCGCCGCACTGCGCCATATGCACGCTGTTCATGCCGTACTATCAGGTAAAAAAACACAAACCCCTGTGGTGTTCTATCAGCCGTCTGGAACAGAAGCGAGAAACATGGGTCCAAACACGCCACGATTACGCTTCACACAATGCAAACTTCTCTCATCAGCCCGAAGAGACGAAAGACGAAAGCAGGCCAGAGGCCACGGCGAGGTCGCGACCTCTGATTCCTGAAATCTGCTTCGCGTACCGTGAAGGCTCGTGTCCCCCAAACACACTCCTGGAGGAAGATGGATCCAGTCCTCTCGTGGCCTGTCAACGCTGCTGCGTTCAAGTTCATGCCAGTGCGTATATATATACACACACACACACACACACACACACGCAAAATAACAACCTTATATTATGTATTATTTCCCCACTCTGTCCAGGTTGCTATGGCGTCGCTACTCATGATGTCATCCAGGAGTGGACATGTGACCGATGTTTGTGTGGGGATCTGAGCACTGTACGTCTTCACTCACATGGATGTTCTATCAAAAAAACTTAACAAAAAAAGTTTCTAATAGTGTGTGTGTGTGTGTGTGTGTGTGTGTATACAGGAATGCTGTTTATGTAACCTGAGAGGTGGTGCATTGAAAAGAACAACAGACAACAGGTGGAAACTCTCTCTCTTTCTTTTTTTGTTTTTTTTACCACACACACACACACACACACACACACACACACACACACACACACACACACACACACACCAGTTCATACACACTGTTGTTTTGTATAATGGTACCAACACCTTCAGATGTATTTTTTAAACTGTTAAACAATTATTTTCTACACACACACACACACACACACACACACACACACACACACACACACACACACACACACTCTCTCTCTCTCTCTCTCTCTCTCTCTCTCTCTCTCTCTCTCTCTCTCTCTCTCTCTCACTGATTAAATTTTTGGTGTGTGACGTGTTCCAGATGGGCCCATGTGATCTGTGCTGTGGGTCTTCCTGAGGTCAAATTCATTGATGTGGTCAAGAGGAGTCCCATCGACATCAGCGCCGTCCCTGCACAGAGATACAAGCTGGTACACACACACACACACACACACACCGAAGCAGACGTTTTGACCCGATTCGTTTATATACCAATAAACACACACGTCTCGTTCCCGTCCCTGCAGAAGTGTATATACTGTCACAAACGGATGAAGAAGTTGGCAGGCGCTTGTATCCAGTGCTCCTGTGGGCGTTGCCCGACCTCCTTCCACGTCACCTGCGCTCACGCCGCGGGCGTCGCCATGGAGCCGGACGACTGGCCGTACGTGGTGTTCATCGTCTGCCACAGACACCAGTCACGGAGCTCCGGCACCGTGAGTACTTCAGCACCATCTTCCTCCTTATGAGATAAAACTCCACCCACAGCAATTTTCACTCTGAAAAAAAACACTTCTTCTTCTCCCAGAAATCGAGGGTGAGCCGAACAGAGCTGAAGCAGGGCCAAACCGTGATCGCTAAGCACAAGAACCTGCGCTACTACAGCTGCCGCGTGGCGAACGTCACGGCACAGACCTTCTACGAGGTCATGTTCGACGACGGATCCTTCAGCAACGACACCTTCCCTGAAGATATTGTAGTGAGTGTGTGTGTGTGTGTGTGTGTGTGTGTTATATAATATGCCGCGTCAGCGTGTCTAACACTTCTCCTCACTCACTCACACAGAGCAGAGACTGCGTTCAGCTCGGACCACCGGAAGTCGGCGAGGTCGTGCAGGTCAAGTGGCCTGATGGGCTTTTTTATGAGGCTAAATACCTGGGCTCTAACACCACGTACATGTATCAGGTACACACACACACACACACACACACACACACACACACACACACACACACACAGATTTATGTAGGAATGAAAATATCACACTATTCCATAGAAAACAAATTTACACTTCTGACCAATCAGAATCCAGGAATAAGTTGTGTTCATCGCT
>NC_139600.1:15265575-15268075 GCF_946808225.1 Silurus aristotelis | reverse complement strand
ATCTATCTACAGTGAGGAAAATAAGTATTTGAACACCCTGCTATTTTGCAAGTTCTCCCACTTAGAAATCATGGAGGGTCTGAAATTGTCATCGTAGCTGCATGTCCACTGTGAGACACATAATCTGGAAAGAAAAAATCCAGAAATCACAATGTATGATTTTTAACTATTTATTTGTATGATACAGCTGAAAATAAGTATTTGAACACCTGAGAAAGTCAATGTTAATATTTGGTACAGGAGCCTTTGTTTGCAATTACAGAGGTCAAACGTTTCCTGTAGTTTTTCACCAGGTTTGCACACACTGCAGGAGGGATTTTGGCCCACTCCTCCACACAGATCTTCTCTAGATCAGTCAGGTTTCTGGCCTGTCGCTGAGAAACACGGAGTTTAAGCTCCCTCCAAAGATTCTCTATTGGGTTTAGGTCTGGAGACTGGCTAGGCCACGCCAGAACCTTGATATGCTTCTTACAGAGCCACTCCTTGGTTATCCTGGCTGTGTGCTTCGGGTCATTGTCATGTTGGAAGACCCAGCCTCGACCCATCTTCAATGCTCTAACTGAGGGAAGGAGGTTGTTCCCCAAAATCTCGCAATACATGGCCCCAATAATCTTCTCCTTAATACAGTGCAGTCGCCCTGTCCCATGTGCAGAAAAACACCCCCAAAGCATGATGCTACCACCCCCATGCTTCACAGTAGGGATAGTGTTCTTGGGATGGTACTCATCATTCTTCTTCCTCCAAACACGTTTAGTGGAATTATGACCCAAAAGTTCTATTTTGGTCTCATCTGACCACATGACTTTCTCCCATGACTCCTCTGGATCATCCAAATGGTCATTGGCAAACTTAAGACGTGCCTGGACATGAGCTGGTTTAAGCAGGGGAACCTTCCGTGCCATGCATGATTTCAAACCATGACGTCTTAGTGTATTACCAACAGTAATCTTGGAAACGGTGGTCCCAGCTCTTTTCAGGTCATTGACCAGCTCCTCCCGTGTAGTTCTGGGCTGATTTCTCACCTTCCTTAGGATCATTGAGACTCCACGAGGTGAGATCTTGCATGGAGCCCCAGTCCGAGGGAGATTGACAGTCATGTTTAGCTTCTTCCATTTTCTAATGATTGCTCCAACAGTGGACCTTTTTTCACCAAGCTGCTTGGCAATTTCCCTGTAGCCCTTTCCAGCCTTGTGGAGGTGTACAATTTTGTCTCTAGTGTCTTTGGACAGCTCTTTGGTCTTGGCCATGTTAGTAGTTGGATTCTTACTGATTGTATGGGGTGGACAGGTGTCTTTATGCAGCTAACGACCTCAAACAGGTGCATCTAATTTAGGATAATAAATGTAGTGGAGGTGGACATTTTAAAGGCAGACTAACAGGTCTTTGAGGGTCAGAATTCTAGCTGATAGACAGGTGTTCAAATACTTATTTGCAGCTGTATCATACAAATAAATAGTTTAAAAATCATATATTGTGATTTCTGGATTTTTTTTTTTTAGATTATGTGTCTCACAGTGGACATGCACCTACAATGACAATTTCAGACCCCTCCATGATTTCTAAGTGGGAGAACTTGCAAAATAGCAGCGTGTTCAAATACTTATTTTCCTCACTGTAAATGTCTATCTGTCTGTCTATATATCTGCCTGTCTGTCTGTATCTATCCATCTCTGTCTTTATCACTCTCTCTCTTTATCTATCTGTTTCTATCTATGATATCAGTATTATATATTATTCTAATATTATTATATATTAAACACAGACGCTAAACTTCAAAAGTATTGGCGCCCCACAGTGAAAATGAGCAGTCTGTGAAAGTCATCATTCCAAACAATAATAAATCACACGATTCTGTACATTTTTATTTGAACTCTTCCTTATTCCATGTTACCTTTGCTTCCTAAAATAACACTTTTTGGGAAGTAACTGGCAACCCTGTGCAATCAGATGTACTCAGAGATTGCAAAAAAAAATAAAAATGATATATATACACACACACACGCAGGTTTTATATCTTTGTTATTTATCACAAAACCTTAAAGTTGATCTCAGGCGACATTCTCTTCTCTTTATCCGGACAGCGTGGGAGAAAAGAACACAGCAATTTCACTCGTTTATCTGCCAGCCGTTCTCTCTCTCTTTTTTTCCCACCTCAATCAGGCACTTGTGTTTGTTTGATGTTTAGCTGATGGCACCTGCGATTAGCATTTTCAGGAGAGGGAAAAAAAAACCATCAACACTGGCGGCCTTATCGGCAGAGCGCTGATCAAAAATAAACAAAGGAGCAAAGAAAGAAATCTCAGTAATGAAGATAACATCAGAGCACGACGTAATTTCTTTAAAGAATTCACAAATGTAGGGCAGAGAAAGCGACAGATTATTTCAGAAGAATAGCTCACGTGTCTCGACTGTGGAGAAAATAATTATAACCTAGCTCTTTTTAACATCTGTAAACATCCGTCATCTGCACGCTGTAGATTAGACTCGTGGTCTTCATCCA
>NC_139600.1:15208075-15258075 GCF_946808225.1 Silurus aristotelis | reverse complement strand
CAAAGCAACAGATGGCACTGTGAGTTTAGTGCTTTGTCCTTTCTGTCCTCAGCTAGTCTCCTCGCCCTGTCCTCAGCATAATTCACCAAGAAACATGCAGTTTTCCCATCTTCTTCCAAACCTTTTAACACTAAAGTTGGATTCCAACACCATGAACAATCAGCAGTAAGTTTTAGGCGAGTTGGTTTAAACCCTACCTATAATTGTAGCTAATTATTAACACTGCTGTATTTTATATATATATATATATAAAATTGGGCGGGGGGGAATTCCTCAGAATTCAAAATTTTATAATTAATAAATAAAATATGCCATGTTTAATTATATTTAGTTATATTATAATATATAATATATTTATTATATATTATATTAAATATATTTAATTATATATATATATTTTTTTTACAATGAAGTTACTTGTAACTTGTTTTTTTATTTTTTAATTCATTGTTTTTGTTTTGGTTGACATGTTTTGTTGGGTGAAGCCTTACATTCACAATAGATCACAGTTTGTCATGTAAAAAGGGGGTTTCGAAATTATTTATTATTATTATTATTATTATTATTATACTGATTATTATTATAACCTACTACGAATAATATACAATATATTTCCAAGCGTGATCGTTTCTTTCCCCCAGATAATCTTTTAAAATACTGATCTTTGAACAACTTGCGCATTTCCTTCTTTAAAATAATATAAAGAAAGTTCAAGCATGTTGATGTTAAAAATTGTTTTTTTATTAATTTGGTAAGGTTAAAAAGATCTTTTTCTGAAGGTTTCTTTCAAAATAATAGATTTTTCTTTAAATGCTAATTTGAATTATCTGCATTTGCAGCTGTCTTTTTGTTTATTTAAATATTGCAATAAGATGTAGAAATACTGTTTTAAGTGTTAAAGTGATCATTAATCATGGGGGGAAAAACACACTGTGATATCAGATCTCATATTTAAACAACCAGCTTTCTCTTTTTTTCTCTCTCCTGGGCTTTGTGGCGGAGCCAGTCGAGTTTTGAGGTTGTTTGTTAGCGAACACAGGTGCAGACCCCACACACACACACACACACACACACACACACACACACACACACACACACACACACACACACACACACACACACACACACACGATAAATAGACCCAGTAGCAAGGACTGCTCTGACAGAATGCCTTTTCACACCTGAGTGGGCTGAGCGCAGGGCGACAGGCCACAGCTCCCCAATGTGTCACACACACACTCAGTCTCACACACACACACACACACACACACACACACACACACACACACACACGTACGTACGTACCTGCACTGTATTTAACTCTGAGCCCTCGAGTCTCAGATAGTTTAAAGGCCTTAAACACCGTATGTTGAGGGTTGGTCCATTTAACTGCATTTATACATACGCGCGCGCACACACACACACACACACACACACACACACACACACACACACACTCTTGCAGGGCAGGACCCAGAGGATCCCAGCAGATGGGTGCAGCCCAGCAGAACCGAACAGGTCCATATGAAACCATCATCCACTATTACACTCTATTACAAAGTGACTCTGAGCCCATTATATATCATTACAGCTGAGAGGCAAGCGGAATCATAAAGAGAAACACACACACACACACACACACACACACACACACACACACACACTCAAAGTGTAATGACTCAAAAATTAGATACATGAAGGTCAAAGAATTAGATTTTCTTTTTAATGAAAAAACAAAAAGTTCAGAACTTCATGGGGGGGGGGGATTTAAATTTAATAATAAAAATATGAAAATTCAAAAAAAAAAACACCATATATATATAAATAATTTTCTTGATAAAAGAAAATAATAAAAAAAATGCTTTGTAGCTCATAAAAAATGACTAATATATCTAAAAATTTACTTTAGCAAAAACCTCCTTTGCCTCACATATTCAACGAATAGTAAATAAAATTGCATGTGAATTTGTCGTTTTAATGCGAAAAAAGTAAAAAGACAAATTTTTACAGTGAAAACCTAAAATTCGGCTCCATCGTTCACGCACACCTAGTTTACTGTTAGTAGTTACTGTAAATGCATGATGATTAGTTTTAAGTTTTTTCTAATAAAAATTCTACATATATATAAAATTAGATTTTTTTAAAATCTACATTTATTTGTTTATTCTACATCTGGTGTTTTTCCCCTTAATAACACACAAAACAATTTCCATTTTTACTTATCCTGCTATTCTGTACAATTAAATATGTCATTACAAAAGATTTAATAAAATCAATTCTAACTAAAAAAATGAAAATATAAACAGATTGTGTGAATCTGGTGCTTTGTCTCTCTGTGCACGAGTGCTAACCGTATGGCCTTTTCATTAGACAGGCTACCTTAATTAGACTGTGTGTGTGTGTGTGTGTGTGTGTGTGTGTGTGTGTGTGTGTGTGTTGGGTCGAGTGACTGCTCAGTGCTGTGCGATCCTGGCAGCCCATTTCATGCTTTATCACGTCTTTTAATTGACAAACAACCTGCTCTTTTCTCTTACACTGAGGTCTATATTCCAACACTGTGTGTGTGTGTGTGTGTGTGTGTGTGTGTGTGCAGATGTTCCAGCTTGCCCCTTGACGTTTGGCTGTGTGTGTGTGTGTGTGTGTGTGTGTGTGTGTGTGTGTGTGTGTGTGTGTGTGTGTGTGTGTATGCGTGAGACTGTCACATGCCTTCTCAGCCCTGTGAATCTTTGGGGAGCAAACGCTTTCTGAGTTTGCCAATTACCCACTTTACTCAATAAAACACACACACACACACACACACACACACACACACACACACACACACACACACACACACACACACACACACACAGAGTCTTGTTGAGATAGTTTTGACACTTTGAGCACCTTTGCCTGGTCCCCATGAATTAATATATATTTTGTGTGTGTGTGTGTGTGTGTGTGTGTGTGTGTGTGTGTATGTGTGTGTGTGTGTGTGTGTGTGTGTGTGTGTGTGTGCGCTTTTGTGTTTTCAGCCCTTGTGAGGACTAAACATTCCCACAACAACATATTTGCAAAGAAAATAATTTTTAAACAATTTGAAAAAAAAAAATAGCATATTTCAACAAACAAGTAAAAAGAGAAAATTATGTTTCATCAAATTAAATTATATTATAATATTCTCTTTACAAAATCCTGCAAAGTTGGAATATTATATTATAATATATTATTAGCGTAACTGTCAGGTTTTTTTTTTTTATACGATTTATGATACAATATAATCACATTTTCAATTTTAATTTATAAATTATTATGACACCTCTCTAAATAATTTAATAATCAATTTTTTAAATAATTCCATTTTTTTTTTTTTTTTTTTAATCATAAACAGCAAGATTTCTTACTGTGAGGTGGTACTGCCTCCAGATGTCAGGGCAGGCCTGTATGGAGGGAGGACGAAAGAAAGAAAGAATGAGAGAAAGAGAGAGAGAGAGAGAGAAAAGTAAAAGTAAAAAAGAATATATACAGTAGTAGTGTTGAATACTGTAATATATTAATAGTATATAATAAAGACTGAATAACACGGCAGCAGGTTTTAATAACTAGCTGTCACACGTGTTACAGAAGACAAGAGGCCACGTGTGTGTGTGTGTGTGTGTGTGTGTGTGTGTGTGTGTGTGTGTGTGTGTGTAACTGGTTTTATTCGAGGTGTTACTTTTTACCTTATTTCTCACAATATTTATTCATATAACTAATATATTAACATTTATTTAATTTAGCACATTTTCATGATTCAGTGCTGCTTTTGGATTTTTGAAGAAAACTCAGTGTTCAATTGGAATTGATCGTCTGATTAATGGGTTATCGTTGAGTACGATCCAATCTCCATATCACGATCGTTAAAATAAACCCCTACTCGATACCTCAATACTCGTGTCCATACAGTGTAGGGTTTTTTATTTGTATTTTTAACTCGTCTTTCTTCTACCTAAAGTGTGTCTCAGAGGGCTTGTTGTCAGGAGGTGCTGAGTGTGTGTGTGTGTGTGTGTGTGTGTGTGTGTGTGTGTGTGCTGGAGTTACACTCACGGCCTGTGAAGCGTCTCTCTTAATGAGGGAAGGAGCAACCCAGGGGAAGGCCCCATACACACACACACACACACACACACACACACACACACACACACACACACACACACACACACACACACACACACACACACACACACACACACACACACACACACACACACACACTAATCTCACAATCTCCCTGTCAGTGTGATTCCTCTTTTTCTCCAAGTCAAAAAAAGGATGAAACTCGGAAACCCAGGAGTCACGTGCGGTGGCGTAATGTAACGTGGACGTGACTCACGTCGGCGAAGTGGCCGGTCATGGAGCAGCGGTGGCAGCGCTTGTGCCAGTACGCTCTCTCCAGGCAGTCGTCGTACGTGTGACCAGGAAGTGCGCAGTTCGAGCAGTGACGGTTCGGACAGCTCTTCACAAAGTGGCCCTGGAGACCACACAACGAACAGCACAGTGCCTTCTACACACACACACACACACACACACACACACACACACACACACACAAACAAACACACACACACACACACACACACACACACACACACACACACACACACACACACACACACACACACACAAAGAAACATGTGAGATGGTGCCCACAAAGAGGGATTTACTTGAACAATTGGAGCATAAAGGTCTACATGTGCAGGTCTGGGCTGTGCTCCATTCTGAGTCACTTACAGAAAGGAGCCACAGGGGGAGCTGTTGTTTTTTCATGAGTTGCGATGCAAACACGACACAGTAACATAAAACTCGTGGTGAAAATTTACGCTCTAAACCAAAAACTCGAAAATGAGAGAGAGAGAGAGAGACAGAGAGAGAGAGAGAGACAGAGAGAGAGAGAGAGACAGAGAGAGAGAGAGAGACAGAGAGAGAGAGAGCAGTACCTTGGGAATGGGGCAGTTTTTGGAGAGGTGCCCGAGCTTGTTGCAGTTGTGGCAGGTGACCGTCTTCTCAGTGTAGTAGCGATTTGAGACGCGCCTCGAGCCGGCACCTTTGTTGAAGATCTGAGCCTTCACACACACACACACACACACACACACACACACACACACACACACACACACACACACACACACACACAAAACGAGTTATGTTGCTACACAAGCTCAGACTCTTAGCTTTAAAATCCCCTTAAATTGACACCGGTCTCAATCAGAGCTATGGTTTTCCCATGATGCACGGCTTTGGAGAACATCTGTACCGCGTTAGTGTAGAAGCGTATACTCAAAGTACACCGATGTGAGTTACGTATGATGTATTAAATCTGCACAAATTCTATAAGAGGTGGAATCAAAAGTTTCAAGATGTTTAAACACATCACCTTTAAAATAGTTCCCTCACACAGCGATACAGCGCCCCCCCCCCCCCCCCCCCCGGTGTTCCTGACACTTCTGGAACATGTTCTGGAAGTCATATTTATTTTAAATAACATTTTTACTCATATCTGTATTTAATATAAAGGGTGGCTTTTAAACCAGAATTTCCTCTAGTTATTAAAGAGGTCAAGGCACCGGTAGTTGATCTGTAAAAATCCATACCGATAGTTTTTCCGGCTGCCGGTATGCTTTCATTACGAGAGCAGCCTCTAGAGGCGAATCAGTGATGCCACGTGCCCTTTTTTGTTTGAAGTGAGAAGTAAAAAAACTCATGTGTGAGGAGAAGCTTGGTGACAGGGTGTACACGTGGTCAGAATATCAGATGTGGTAACACACGTGGTCGGAAAAACAGACGTGGCAACACGTGGTCAGAATAGCAGACGTTGTAAAACAGGTGGTCAGAATAGCAGAAGTGGTGACACGTGGTCAGAATATCAGACGTGGTAACGCACGTGGTCAGAATAGCACCGGTTGCACAGCTCTCCATGTACACAGACTTATAAAGATTGGTGCCCCCTGTGACTTTGTGCAGCCTTGTGCTGCCATCTGTTGGCGTGTTACAAAACTTTTTGATACATACACTATAAATGTCGGAGTGACTTTCGGGGGGGGATGTTATTTTTAAGGTTCTTTTAGACCACGCCCCTTAACGCAAGCCTTTTTATTTCCCACAGAGGACATTCAGGTAACGTCCGGAAACCCAAATTCCACTGGTTTACATTTACAGCATGTATGAGACACCCTTATTCAGAATGTCCAGGGCACGTGGTGAGAAAAGCAGATGTGGTAACGCACATGATCAGTGTTTTTAAAAGGGCGAAAACGGAGAGCGTTATATTATATTTATTATGCAGAAACGTTTTGATTGTAATCGAAATAAATATGAAAAAAAAAAGATTATTATAATAGTAATGATGCGCTTTAAACATGTGATCTATCTGTGGAAAAGTAACACGTTTTTCTGTACGGTGCAGAACGAAATAAACGAATCGAGCATTAGGAGGCAGAATAAACAGACCCTATTAAAGAAAGAAAGAAAAAAATAGTTGTGGCCCTCACAGAAAATAAATTTGGGGACCCCTGATCTATTGGGTCCCTTTACAATATCTGTACGATAAAAACGTGACCCATTAAACACGTCAATATTTTATTCTAATATCCAGAAATAAAACATTGATTTCTTCCTATTATCATTCTTAATAAAGACACTATTGCATGGCGTCTAGACGTTTTCATACAGCTGTGTGTGTGTGTGTGCGCTAAGAAACGTGAATGGACGGGAGACATGAGCTCAAACCTCCTTGTCTTTGTTTGAGACGGTCCAGTTCTGCTCGCCCTCTACGACGTGGACAAACTCTGCAGGACGAAAAAAAGCACAAAACAGAGAGAGGAAACAAGTGATCAGTACCTGTACTGTATAGTGATTTGTGTGTGTGTGTGTGTGTGTGTGTGTGTGTGTGTGTGTGTGTGTGTGTGTGTGTGTGTGTGTTTCAAAAAGGGCCAACTCGCCTGATTTGTCCGTATTAATATAAATCTCCAGAGACACTCGAGAGAGAAACAGTTATACACACTGATACACAGCTGCACTGTACACACACACACACACACACACACACACACACACACACACACACACACACACACAAAAACAAGTCTCTAGTTTGCATAACTGTACATGTTTGTGTTTCTTAAATTGCGCGGTGGAAAAAATAATCGTTACATCCCATAATGCACCGCGGGTAAAGAGACTGCGTTTTTGTGTGTGTGGGTCATGAAGTTTGAGCATGGTGGGATTTGTCATGCAGATTGTCCTGTGTGTGTGTGTGTGTGTGTGTGTGTGTGTGTGTGTGTGTGTGTGTGTGTGTGTGTGTGTGGGAGTGTGTGAGAGAGAGAGAGAGAGAGAGAGAGAGAGAGAGAGAGAGAGAGAGAGAGAGAGAGAGAGAGAGGCACTAGGGCAATACAAACACCCCTAAAGAACCCCACTACAAAAGACAGGAAACATTTCCTTTAATCCTGATATCCCCCTTTTTTCCTTTTGTCACACACACACACACACACACACACACACACACACACACACACACACACACACACACACACACACACCTCGGCATTACGATGTGGGGGGGATCCGTCTCGTCAGTCACGGGCCAGCAATCACACAGAGCGAGGGAGAGGAGGAGCTCGGTATGATAATCCAGCCACGGCTATTCACAGTAACACCGAAACACACACACACACACACACACACACACACTTGACCAAGTAACCTCACACATTTCATATTAAATCGAATGTACACAGCAAAACTGGGCATGACTGGGCATCTCTCTCATTCTCCCTCACTCACACACACACACACACACACACACTTGACCAGTGCAGAGCGCAAGTCCCTCCCTCTACCACAAGGGGTGCTAGACAGATGCGATACAGAGTGAGACATCGAGAAACAGAAAACGACAGGAAGCGAGATGGAGGAATAGAGAAAAAGAGAGAGACGCCGAAAGAGAAACAGTGAGACAGACAGAAATAAATAAAAGAGAGAGAGTGAGAGAGACAAATAGAGAAGAAAAAATATTGATAAAATGTATGCAAAAAAAAAAAAGAAAGAGAACTAATGAGAGACGAATAGGAAAAATTTTATATAGAGATAAAGAGATAGAGGGAGAGAGAGAAAAAGAAAGGAAGGCAGAGGGATTGAAAGAGAGAGAGAGAGAGAGAGAGAGAGAGAGAGAGAGAGAGAGAGAAAAAGAAATGAAAAGAGAAGGAGGGATAGAGAGAATAACAACGAGATGTAGAGATACAAAGTTCGAGAAAGGGATCTCCAGCCAGACAGAAGGGAGTAGAAAGAAAAGAAGTGAGGGATAAAGAGCGGAGTAATAGAGGGAAAGAAGCGAGGGATGAAGAGCGGAGTGATAGAGGGGGAAGAAGCGAGGGATGAAGAGCGAAGTAATAGAGGGGGAAGCAGAGAGAGCAGAGTGATAGAGGGGGAAGAAGCGAGAAATAAAGAGCGGAGTGATAGAGGGGGAAGAAGCGAGGGAAGAAAAGTGGAGTGATAGAGGGGGAAGATGCGAGGGATGAAGAGCGGCGTGAAAGAGGGGGAAGAAGCGAGGGATGAAGAGCAGAGTGATAGAGGGGAATAGAGACAGATGTTGTGAGTCCCTGTGGGACGCTAATTAATATAAAGCTACACAAACACAACTCACTGTTCATGTTCACTGAGTAACACAGGGACTGAGACTGCTGTGTGTCACACACACTCCTCTGAGAACACACACACTGTGCCTGAGAACACACACTCCTGAGAACACACACTCCTGAGAACACACACTCCGCCCAAGATGCTAATTAAACGTGTGTGTGTGTGTGTGTGTGTGTGTGTGTGTGTGTGTGTGTAGCATACAGAGGTAAGATAAGCTGGAGTTATACATAACATTTTTTGCAAGCAAGAAAGAAAAAGTGAGAAAGAAAGATAGAGAAGGAAAGTAAGAAAGAAGGGAAGAAATGAGAAAGAGAATCATCTCAAAAATCATATCAATTATCCAATCAGCCAATCATGTGAAAGCGTCTCAGCATGGAGGATAAAGGTCCGAAAAACTGCTGTGTGTGTGTGTGTGTGTGTACATGAGCTCAGAGGACAGGTTAAACAGTGGGAATTTCATAAGGATCAAAGCAACGGTGCATGTAAGACACACACACACACACACACACACACACACACACACACACACACCAAATCTCCTCTGTCTCCCATAACAACCTTCCTGAAGTGTAACCGTGGCCTTCCAGACCACGACCTGGGGGGTTCACCCCAAAACCTGATCAAAGTTCACAAACACACACACACACACACACACACACACACACACACACACACACACAGACACATGCCCCGTTAAACAGTTTTTAGGGGTACCAGCAGACAAAAGGTGGCGGAAGAGAAGCCGGGACACAGATTAACGAAGAGTAAGGGGACAATGGAGCGAGGAAACTGGGGGACGAGGAGGACGGAGGGAGCGAGGGGTGAGAAAGAGTGAATGAAAGAGGGAGCAAAAGTTGTCCACATAAACCCAGACGCGACATCAGGGCTGGAAAGAGGAAGTTGCATGTTGCATCTCCTTATCACTTAATTCCAGTTTCCCAGCAACAAAGGGCCGACTCAAGTAAGGGGCGTGGCCTAGTATTTAGGAGTGGAGTTAAGGTGTATAGAGAGACACCGGACACGTCGAGGGGCTTCGTCATGATTCTGTATAACAGAGTCGCCAAGAACAACAGGTCATGTGCACCTGAGGTATATAAACAGGCAAGTATGTTCACACACACACACACACACACACACACACACACACTCACACACACTTTCAGACACACTCCGCTGGTTAGAAACGTGGAGGTGAGGGACCCCCGGAGAGGCAGACGCAGGGGGTCAGCGGCGCTGCCATGGACCACAGAGCAAACGCATTACACTGCCATTCAGACCTTAATCTAATCAAAGGGTGGTAGACTCTCTCTCTCTCTCTCTCTCTCTCTCTCTCTCTCTCTCTCTCTCTCACACACACACACACACTCGCCTGAGCAAAGGCATCTCCTTTTTCCTGGCTGCTTTGCATAAATCTCTCTCTCTCTCTCTCTCTCTCTGCCCTCCATCATATATCCCTTATTCCCATCTCTCTTCACCGCTCTTTTTTTTCCACTTCTGGATCCTGTCATCCCTTTTCCTCAATCACTCAAACCTGGAAAAGAGGAAGGAAAAACGAAAGAAAGAAGCCAAAAAGAAAGCATGAAAGGAAGAAAATAGAGAAAGAAAGAAAGAAAATAGAGAAAGAAAGAAAGAAAAGAAAGAAAGAAAGAAAGAAAGAAAGAAAGAAAGAAAGAAAGAAAGAAAGAAAGAAAGAAAGAAAGAAAGAAAGAAAGAAAGAAAAAAGAGAGGAAGAAAGAAAAATATATATATATATAGAGAGAGAGAGAGAGAGAGAGAGAGAAAGAAAGAAAGAAAGAAAGAAAGAAAGAAAGAAAGAAAGAAAGAAAGAAAGAAAGAAAGAAAAAAAGAAAATAGAGAAAAAAGAGATTAAGAAAGAAAGAAAGGTTTCTAAATTCCCCGTCTCTCTGTTCAGATAGTCTACTGCTCTACTCTACTACTTTACTGCTCGTCTACTGCTCGTCTACTGCTCGTCTACTGCTCTAATCGTCAACAAAGCGTCTCGAAAAAAATAAAAAAACCTCTACATCCCATAATAGTCATGATTATAAGTAATACAGTGCATTTCTCTGGATCATTCGTAATAAAAACCGAAACCTGAATTCGCTCCAGGTGTGTTTGTGTGTGTGTGTGTGTGTGTGTGTGTGTGTGTGTGTGTGTGTGTGTGTTGGGGGGGGGGGGGGGGGTGTTCTGACCTGAAAGGTGTAGTGTGTGTGGTGTTCACACTTTCGTTCGGAATCCGGCGTCTCCCCGGCCGATCGGAAGGTGCCATGCAAATCAGTGCGGTGAAATGCATCATGGTCGCTGATCACACAGCGGTGAGTCAGGTGAGCAGTGGAGAGTGGGAGCGTGAAAACCGAGCGGTGTGTAGCGACCGACACACACACACACACGCACGCACACACACACACACACACACACACACACTTTAGTTTTCCGCACTAGAAAAACAGATGAGTGGGTTTTTTCTTCTTCTACCTATGATCACTTTCACCCTCCTTCTGCCGATCGATAGATGGACAGGCTGATTACGGAACCACTGACATCTTTATCCGTCACACCCTACCCACGTGCCTTCAACATCGGTTCATCCGTGATGGAGCGATCTGTTCCATTAGTTCCTCCAGACAAACAAAAGGTACAAAGAACCCTGCCTAGACCATCAGGAAGTCCACCATGGTCACATGGCCACTGAGCAAGTTTGTGGCATGTGCTTGTCACATGATAAGCATTTGGACTAGAAGATCCAAAAACGTCCCATCATCCAATCTAGCTCCATGAAGATCTACTTCACATGGGTTAGAGTGGGAGATCTCCTTCTATAGAAACCCCCTCACCTCACCACCATCAGTATCTGACTTTCCAAACACCCTTCATGCTCAATGAATCTCCACAAAATCCTGTGGAACACCTGCTCTGAAAATTTGGGGTTATTATAACAGGGAACGGGGACACAATGTGCAATAAGATGCTTGAAAACTTAGTGATAAAACCCTCACCTGGAGCCTGTTTTTCAGATTCAACCCTCACTGTTACACTGCTACATTATATTTCGGAGAAGTTGCATGAACTGAGGTCATCATAGAATCTGAGAGGTTTTCAAGAAGCTTCAAGAACACAATAATATCGTCCAAGATGGGCACGATATGTTGTATATCTGATTATCGGTTTGGTTTACGTACAGTATTGTTCAGTGCTAATCAAAGTGTGTGTGTGTGTGTGTGTGTGTGTGTGTGTGTGTGTGTGTGTGTGTGTGTGTGTGTGCAGCATCTATAAAGACATGCGTTGCGACATGTTCTTGGTCCCCTAACCAGCCACTGACAATCACCGTTCCATCATTACTACAAAATCAGGGCACGGGTCCAAAAATCGGCCCATAATGCCGAGCGCTCGTGGCGCTCCGTGACCCCGCAGTTTAAACCCCGGGGTCGTGCGAAGCGGGGCAGGTGGCCAGGGTTGTCAATCAAAGCGATGTTTTCTGCACACAGCGCAGTGGGGGATCAATTACGGCCCAGCGGGGGCGCGGCACGGCAACCGCACAGCAACCGTATGCTCCAATCACGCGGCGGACGGGTGAGTGACAGGGAACCAGAGAGCGTGCGGGTCGCATGGGAGATGCCAAACGCCCGTGTTTTTTTTTTTTTCCTTCCAAAAGGTGCCAAACTAACGATGCGCAATAATTACGCAAGTCGGAACAAAGCAGTTGCAGAGGTTCGGCCGTATTTTTGTGTGAGAATGGAAACCAAAAAAGATCAAGCCATGTACCAAGGTGGTGGTAGCTCAGTGGTTAAGATGTTGGACTTTTGATCTCAAGTCAAGTCAAGTTTATTTGTATAGCGCTTTTCACAACAGACATTGTCTCAAAGCAGCTTTACAGAACCTTTTACGCCGGGACCTTTATCTCGAAGGTCCCGGCGCCGCCAAACTGCTGGGCCCCTGAACATGTGCTCAGTATATGAATCAGATAATTTCTCTAAAATGACAGAAATGTTCATTTAAGTACAAGTTTTTTTTAAACCATGTTGGTCTCATTTGCAGCGAATTAAACTTGAACCAGCAGAAGAAAACTAACAACCAAAAACATTGTAGTGCTGCGGAAAATTAAGACCAGTTTATTTAATTTATTTTCAATTTAATTTAATTAGTTTAGGAATTTTTTATTCGATAAAATTAGACTTTTTAAATTTTATTTATTTATTTATTTTTGAGACACAGCATCAACAACTGATGTACAAGCTGTACTAATAAGAAGATATAATACAATCGCCAAAATGCACTAACTGGCAACCCGGTATTGTCCAGAGCTGATTGTACGTCCTGAGAGCCAAACTGATGCAGATCTTCATTTTCAATATAACATTTGTTTAAATCACAACAAATCAAATTATAGCATTTGGAGACATCCTCATCCAGAGCGACTCAGCAGCTATGGGATTGAGGGCCTTGCTCAGGGGCCCCCAAGTGGCATCTTGGCTTGTCTGGGATTTAAACTCACAACCTTCAAATCCAAATCGCATCAAGGAAAGGCAACGTGACTGGCGTGACTTTTCAAACCGGACGTTTCGTCTCAATGTGGACGCTGAGAACATTTTTGCTGCGAGCTCGTGCGACCTGAGATGATCACGATGTCAATAATTTATATATCGATTCAAATGCATTTACGAGCAATAAAAAAAAAAAAAAACTTGCAAAAAAAACCCCTAAAAAACGGCTAGCACCGATAAGACCCGAGCCGCGTGTCGCTCTCCGGGAACCGCGGCAAAAGAGAAACCTGAACTATTTTAATCAAAACCGCTGGCTTGCGACTTCAATTTCGTTTTGATGAAAATTCTCCAGTGGGAGCGTTCTCCTATCGGGGCTGAGGGGCAGATCGAATTTTCATGATTGTTATTATTGTTATTATACAGCGTGAGATAAACAGCGGCGTTAATCTGCTACGTTTCCCCTCCCTTATCGCCGCGGCTGGAAAAGCGAGAGCTCCTTTCTTTCTCCCGTACCCATTCGCACTGTAATTAGTCTTCATTCATATTCGTGCACAAACACACACACACACACACACACACACACACACACACAAAGTATACAAGGGGGGGGGGGGGGGGGGGGGTGAAGGTCATGTTCACCAAATTAAAAATTTGTCATTAAGTGGAATTTACCATAATGCCATTTTATCTTCCAGCGGTTGGGTGAGGGAAGGGGTGAATCGAGCGTGCGTGTGTGTGTGTGTGTGTGTGTGTGTTTAAGGCAGGGGGGCAGCCGGGGGTTCTGCAAATTGAAAAACCAGAATAATCCTGCCCTCTCTATTGCCCTCGTCGACACACACACACACACACACACACACACACACACACACACACACACACACACACAACCCTCCACCTACACCCCCCCTCCCAAATCCACAGCCATTGGGGTAATTAAATAATAGCGCTTTAAGATTTTAATTTGTCCTTTTTTCCCTCTTGCTAATGTAGCCGCCGTCGGCAGGGCTTTCTCTCAGAACCTATTATTACGAGATGCATATGAAACAGGTGGGGGGAGGGGGGGGGGTCTCACACACACACACACACACACACACACACACACACACACACACACACACACACACGAGCCTGAATTATTAAGGAACTGTATCTCACTTTCTTAATAAGCAAAGACAATGGGGTTTAATCTCAGAGACCCACATAGACAAATCCGGTATGGGGTAAAGGGGGGTGACGGCCTCCGATTCTTTTTTCGCCAAACTCTACGCCACAGTGCACACGAGTGTCCACGTACAAACCAAACAATCAACCAATCGCGTTTATGAATTTGATAGTGCTAGGACTCAAAACTCGAGAAGTCTGAGAAGACACTTTGTCTGGTGAGCTAGCGTCTTGTCTCCATGCTAGCGTACAGAAATTGCCTATTAGAAGACTAAGACCTGTGGACAAGTGCTTGGACCCCGAAGATCTCGCTTTTTTTTTTTATTCTCTTAATATTAAAATCGGTCAGATTCACAGCGGGGCAGATGAAAATAACCCAGAGGTGTGCAAGGGTTTATTTAAGACCCCACTTCAGATCTTACATGTTTCTACATGATCATGGAAGTATGAGGGACACATTTATAGAGCCAATGATTCAATTTGGAAGTTGTTTCGGTGAATAATTAGAAATATTAAAAATAATAATAATAATAATTCATTGTTATAAGACATGTGTCCTTTTATGAGACCGAACTTCTGAAACCACACCTTCACTGAGGAGAAAGCACTGAGGCCACACCTCCTTCAATGGGAATAAAGCACTGAGGCCACACCTTCTTCACTGGGACTAAAGCACAAAAGTTACACCACCTTCACTGAAACTGAAACACTAAGGCCACACCTTCTTCACTGAGGCGAAAGCACTAATGCCACACCTCCTTCACTGGAACTGAAACACTAAGGCCACACCTTCTTCACTGAGGCGAAAGCACTGATGCCACACCTCCTTCACTGGAACTGAAACACTAAGGCCACACCTTCTTCACTGAGGCGAAAGCACTGATGCCACACCTCCTTCACTGGAACTGAAACACTAAGGCCACACCTTCTTCACTGAGGCGAAAGCACTGATGCCACACCTCCTTCACTGGAACTGAAACACTAAGGCCACACCTTCTTCACTGAGACAAAAGCACTGATGCCACACCTCCTTCACTGGAACTGAAACACTAAGGCCACACCTTCTTCACTGAGACAAAAGCACTGATGCCACACCTCCTTCACTGGAACTGAAACACTAAGGCCACACCTTCACTGAGGCGAAAGCACTGAGGCCACACCTCCTTCACTGAAACTGAAACACTAAGGCCACACCTTCTTCACTGAGGCGAAAGCACTGATGCCACACCTCCTTCACTGGAACACTAAGGCCACACCTTCTTCACTGAGTCGAAAGCACTGAGGCCACACCTCCTTCACTGGAACTAAAACACTAAGGCCACACCTTCACTGAGGCAAAAGCACTGAGGCCACACCTCCTTCACTGGAACTGAAACACTGAGGCCACACCTCCTTTACTGGAACTGAAGCACTGAGGCCACACCTTCTTTATTGGGACTAAAGCACAAAAGTTACACCTCCTTCACTTGGACTGAAACACTGAGGCCACACCTCACTCACTGGGGCTGAAGTTCTGTTGCCACACCTTATTTTTTCAGACTGAATTGCTGAGGCCACACCTTTACTGGAACTGAAGGTCTGAGGCCACACCTCCTTTACTGAGAATAAAGCACTGAGGCCACACCTTCACTGAGGCCACACCTCCTTTACTGAAAATAAAGATCTGAGGCCATGTCTGAGACTATTTGGATTATTATAAAAGGTTTAAGAGCATTCACTTTATTTAATTTCTTTGCTGAGAAACAATTAAAAGCAAAAAAATATTTTATCAGTGTGAGAAGGGGGTGGAGCTATAAATCTCACAAACACTCAAAATCTCTCGCTCGCTGTTCATGAAATCCGGTGATGGCAAATGTAAATAACCCTCTCGTGAGGAAAGTCGCAAAAAATCAACCGAGCACAAAGAGCATGGAGCCGGTGCTAAATAATAAACACTTTATTAAATATTAATGCAAATAAAATCCTTCGAAAAAATCTTGTTCACTGAATCCAGCGGTTTTATTTGTTGTTGCTCTGATATCCGGAATACATCGTATTTCCATACGCAGCAAACTGGAACTCGGATATACACCTGGAAATTGCTTCAGTTTCGGGACTGATTTAAGACTGAATCCAATGTGTTTCCATTGAAATGAAATCAGTTTATTAGTTCTATATGAAGTCCCCTTTCCCGTGGGCTTTAGTCCAGTCATGTATTTGGAATGGCTTTAGACCTGAATGAGGGCCTTTTGCGAAGAACCTGAAGACCCCTCGTTTCTTCAGAACCTGAATCCCCCTCGTTTCTTCATTTAAATGCACCCGCATTTATTGCAAAAAAGAAAGTTAAATATAGCAAAGGATACCTGCGCTTCAGCTTCCGAGGGGATTACTTTTTTCTTTCCCTTCCATCCACTTCAGTCTTTGGTGCATGACAGAGACAGAAGGGAAAATATTAGAAAGAAAAAAGAGGAGGGTGAGAGGGAGGACAGATTTTTTTTGGGTTGAAGGTAATGCCGAATAAATACGGCGGGAAGGCAGCGGTCACGCTCCTCACCTCGCCAACATCCTCCATTTTCTCCTTCGGCTGGTCCGGTAAGCTTCTAAGCCGACGCAGACCCAATTACTATTGATCACGGTGGGCCGAGAAAAAGAAACACTCGTCCCGTCGTACGTTTGTGTTTGGAAGGCTCTGCGTCGTGAGGCGGTTGTGGCTAAGCGGCTTCTGTACATTCGTGTGGAAAAGCACAAAAGAGAACGGCGGACCGCAACGCATTAAAAGCCCCTGGCTGTGCGTCCGAGTTCGTCCTCGAATGTTGATGCGATTTTGCTCCATAAAAGAAACTGAATTCGTCCAGTTCACATCATATAATAGCATCGTTCCGTGAACTCCGGTCTGCCGTACGATAATGCGGTGGGGACTTTAAAGATAAGCCGGTGAGGTAGCGCAAACGGGAAATGGATTCGCGACAGACCCTGCCAGATACATCTGCACTATATTTCAGCAGGATGCAATGTAGAGTACATTTAATGTACATTTGAAAAGTCTATCACGGAGCCAGGAATTCAATATACGGGCAAAAAAAAAAAAAAAAAAAAAAAAAAAAAAACTACATTTTCAGGGTTCAACGTTCGCATAATTTTCACGTCGCTCACGATATCGCAAAAATAAACTCTGAAATTGTCCTCGCTGGAAAGGATGCGGTGGGATAAAAAATAAATAAAACTGGCCCAAATAACCTTAGAGGGCAACAATCCATATTATTCTTTAAGAATGAGTAAAAATTAAGCTCCGAAGCGATTAAGCCTTTGATCATACGTTCGTATATACACATGATCTCAATTAATTACCCAAAGGGACCTTTAAGTGGCTACGTTCAATCTAAGCATTCGATTACTATCAAAAACATATATATATATATATATATATATACACATACATACACAGTACAGACCAAAATTTTATATATATTATATATACAGTACAGACCAAAAGTTTGGACACACCTGCTCATTCAAAGTTTTCTTTATTTTCATGACTATGAAAATTGTAGATTCACACTGAAGGCATCAAAACTATGAATTAACACGTGGAATTATATATGGAATTATATACATAACAAAAAAGTGAACTGAAAATATGTCATATTGTAGGTTCTTCAAAGTAGCCATCAAGAGAATGGCAAGAGTGTGCAAAGCAGTAATCTAAGCGAAAGGTGGCGACTTTGAAGAACCTACAATATGACATATTTTCAGTTGTTTCACACTTTTTTGTTATGAATATAATTCCACATGTGTTAATTCATAGTTTTGATGCCTTCAGTGTGAATCTACAATTTTCATAGTCATGAAAATAAAGAAAACTCTTTGAATGAGAAGGTGTGTCCAAACTTTTGGTCTGTACTGTATATATATATATATATATATCCTGGTGTTTGAGGTTTGAAGAATTGTGTGTGGCACATTTATATATCACTAGGTGACCAACAATACTATCTCAAAATTGTAGCCAATTTTTAAAGACCTCAAAAAAGAAAAACATAGCCACCAAATTCTACTGATTAGCATGTGTTTGGACTTTTATTAAAAACTTTGACATTAAAATGATATAAATACTTCAATCATTAAAATCATAGACACACAAGACTCAATATCACACAAATGACACACTCCGATTCTATTTCCAAACAGTTTTGGCCCGAATACGACCGCGAGAGTGAAAAACCAGCATGTTGTGCAAAACATTTATTAATAACATACGACATCGCATTTGTCCTCCCAGTTCCTCAGTCACGTTAATTAGCTCTCAATGTAGTTTGGTTCGCAATATAATGAGACCATTTGTTGGAAAACCAATTGGAAAAAAACGAAGTGTTTACTCGTAGCTCTTCGTATCTGGCAGCGGGTGAACCGAAAAGGAACTTCCACCGTGTCTTGTGAGAAAACCTTAAATTTACGCTTGGTGTCAAACACACTTTGTGCAGTATGTTCACTTAGTGTCGTAGATTGTATACTTACAACATATTAATGCATATTAATTCCCGCATAGTGCAGGCTTGAAAGACGGTCAGAACTTTTAGCTGTTGGGTCACATCTAGCGTGCTTAGAACCTTGATAATAACATTGAGCTAGACCAGCCGAAAGAATTTCAGGTATACTGACAAAACTAACAAAAAACATTAGGGTAATTAGGGTCCATTTTAGGTCATTGAAGCGATCAACAAGGACGTCAGTCGACAATTTGCACCAATTCAAACTAATTTGAGGTCATGAGGACCGCCAAGCTGTTCCTGCTGGGCCCTTGAGCAAGTCCTTAACCTTCAACTGCTCGGCTTTATGAATAACATTGAGGGAAAAAAAGCATGTTGATCTTTTATAAGGGCGTCTCCCAAACACTGAAAACGTAAGTCATGGTGAAAAAAGGCTCTTCTAGCTTTTATACCAAACTCTAGTCAAGCAGCTTATATTCAGACTTATACAATACATTACACATTGAATCAAAACAACGTTCCTCCAGGACCAAGCTGCTCAAATGATACAATATCAAACAAAAGCAATTCATAAAGCGATTATGTGCAAACACACACAACGCAATGAGACACAGTAACAGTGCAGTGTGAATGTGTTAGTAACGGAAAATTGTCCATACAATAAAACAGTGTACATGTAAATATTTGCTGGTTTACCAGTAATGTTAGCAAAAAGTTTTATTTGAGTGTGTGTGTGTGTGTGTGTGTGTGTGTGTGTGTGTGTGTGTGTGTGTGTGTGTGTGTGTGTGTCAGTCTAATCCTTTTGTATTAATAAATCTGATGGCTTATGAGAAGAAACTGTTTCACAGTCTGCATGTGAGGACCCGAATAAGTGTGTGTGGGTGTGTGAAGAATGTGTGCAATGTTGGTGGCTCTGCAGATGAGGTATTCTTCTAAGGAACCATAGGTGAAAACTTGATTTATATTAAGACCCCTAGTGACGAAAAGCAAAAGATTGATAGGATCCCACTCCAACCTGATCCAACCATACGTCCAAATTGGGAAGAAATCACGTTTGTACATGGAACAGTGCTCTCAGGTTTAATTATGGTTAAATAAACGCTCTGAATTTGCGTTAAAAGAAGTGATTAGAAGTTGTTTCATAAAAATTAAATATGGGGAGAAAAATAGGTGACGCAAATTAACTTTTTTTTTATGGCAATTTTTTTTAATGATGAAGGAATTGTAAGACGAGGGTTCTCCAAGGAACACATTAGGCCCAAGTTTGATTTTATAGTTAAAATAAAATATATATGTTATAATTTAAATCAAAAAAATAACTTGCACGTGTTTTTGCTGGACATTCTGAACCCCTCGCTTAAAAACCACTGGTTATGATCCGTGTTGTAATTAATGAGGACCCAAAACTGCCACATCAGCACATGGTGCCTTTTAAAGCCTCCCAATCTCAGAATTAAATCCCAGAGGAAAAAGTTTTTCGAAGGAAACATGATCGACGAGGCATTTCTATTTTGCGGTCGGAATCTTTGAATAACGCGCCCTCGTGTCCTTCAAAGGTTTTGTGGACGATACGTTTGTTGGATTTCTTTTTTTTTTCCCGTCCTTGTGGCCTGTATCTGTACCTCGTCTCTCTATGCTTCGCTAATCTCCTACAGCGAGTAAAAGTTGTTTTCAAGAGACGCCGAGGTTCAACAGCTTTCAAAACAAGGAGGAGGAAAGACTGAGGTCTTTCCTCTCACACACACAGAGCTGGTTTTTCTATCACTGTGAGGACCCACCCACCCACCCTGTTAAATTTTAAAGGACCTTCTGACTTTTACACCTAAACCATATCTTGAATAAATACAATAAATCTGTAGTTTTATGGGGGAAAAAAAGGCATTTACTTCAAATACCCGACAAGTTTAACTTTTATGGGGACATTTGTTTGCTGCTTATATATATATATAAACATTTTTAGCACACAAACACTCTGACACATAAGGTGAAGTCCCCCGATATGTAAAAAAGAAGCCCTAATAATAGCGAGGTGCCGTTTTCGGTAAGGTCCCAGAGGGAGTTCAAAAGCCTGAGAGATTACTAGCTGTGAAACACACACATACACACCAACACACCCTCTAAAGGGGTTAAATAAAATTTTTAAAAGACCACCAGGACAGACCAGAGTTTGGCGTTATATGTCAAAGTGCGGCCCGCTGAGGCACAAATATATACAGACTTCGAAAATATAAAAAGAAATGATAAGTAATCATATTCAAAATCTTAAAACACCACCAATCGGGTTTCTCGCTTTCGCTTTTTCTCTCTCTCTCTCTCTCTCTCTCTCTCTCTCTCTCTCTCTTTTGCCCTCGGACCACTGAACAGGGCTGCCATCCTGAGATCCGTATTACCACCAAACCCTCCCTTTTATCCCCATCCTCCAAATCTTATTGAAATAATATTAATATTTATCATTCCCAACCCCCTCAACACACACACACACACACACCTTTGGGCGTACTGTTAATAAAGGCCTTACTTCCTAAATCCACACCCCGAGACATCCTTTTACGAAAACGAAAAAAAGGAAAGAAGAGAAAAGCGAGAGAGGCAGTTATAGAGAGAAAGTTGCCCGTGATGAGGGGAAAAAATTAATTACGTCTCGCGAGGGTGCCTCTTTCTTCCGTCGCCGGGACAATAATTTGATTTGATATTAAATGACTGCTTGATTATAATGGATTTTATTGGTAATTGTAATTGACGTTTCGCCCCCAAACCCACCCCGTCCTTTTATTTTTCTTTTTTTCCCCTTCCTTCTTTCCTATTCCTTCATTCTTGGAGTGTAAATGATGAGGGACAGGCTGGAGGAGGACGGGAAAGACAAGGAAAAAAAGAGAAATAAAAAAAAATTCGGGTCCTGCTCAGAGCGCTCAGCTAATAACGGTTTAATGAACTGATTTACTGACTACTGCTGCCTAGAAAATTAAATATAATAAGGATCTGTTTGTTTTCTCTGTCTATTTATTTACAATATTCATAAACAAATAGGCAGGAAATAAATACAATATATAATTTTTTTTTTAATAAAATGTTTTTTTTTTAATTAATTAATAATAAAATATAAATAAATATATATTTACAATAAAGGGGGGGGAGGTGTTTCAAAAACTAATCTCCACACAGGCCAAGGTTTTGTCAAAACTCTCGTTTCCCCCTCCTGAGAGAAAAAAAAACTTTTCTTCCTCCTTTATTTGAATTATTATTTGAGTCGTTATCGCATTTAAATAATGAGTTCCTTCTTTACGAGGCAAACGAATTCGCAGTAAATGAAAAGGAGTGTGTGGGAGGGAGGGTTTAAAAAAAAAAAAAATCAGAAAACAAACCCACACACGCAAAATTTCTATATCGAACAAACGTTTATGCGGAGAAGGGGGGGGGGAATAAAGAAAAAACAAATGAGCACCTGTGAAAAACAAACCCAGATGTTGCTCTTGAGGTTTTCATGGGCTTTTCCAAAATGTAAAAAAAAAAAATATATATATATATATATAAAAAGTAAAAGAAGGAAAATATTACGTATGTTAATACATATACTATTACATAATAGCTACTAATAAAAATTCTTTTAACCGTTTTTTTTAAAAAATACAGTATGTTGAGCAGTCGTATTATTTTTTTTTTTTCATATTTTGATAGATATTTATAACTATATTCTGAAAAAAAATTTCTACGTAATAATATAAAAAGAAAACACATTGCACAGACTTTTTTCTTCTTTCAATCGTGGGAAGACAGAAATAATTTAATTTTGAGTTGTCGTTTTTTTTCGGCACAACTATATAATGTTTTTGATATTTACAAAAAAAATAATTTTGCAAAAAATTGCAATAAATGAATGTTAAATTAACATTTTCAGTTATAACAATACTTTTAGCTACATACACAAGTATATTATTATATATATTTATAACACTAATATAATGCATAATTATTTGCTGAGTAAAGTTAATAAAGTACACATTTCTTCAAAAAGAAATACGAATCGGATCTACTCATTACGACAAAAAAAAAAAAAAAAAAGTCAAATTCCAAAAAGGTCGTAGAAACTGCGGGCGACAGAGCCGGAATGGCTTCCTCGGCTAATCGGACCTGGCGTGTGACCGTTTAGTATGAAATTGGGATGGAAGCTTGCCATCACCCCCATCACCACCCACCCCACCGTCTCGTCTAAAGCCCCTAAAAAAAGTGCGTAACGTGATTAAGGCTACCTGCTGTCCCATGCTAAAGCCCACCCAAACAGCCAGGCTCTAAAAGCGAGGGTGCAAGCCGAGTCTCAAATACGGGATTAGTCTACGTCTACGCTTGTGGCGGGGGTTCAACAGAAACAGGAATTGTGTGGATTTTTTTTCTGAAATGTGGTGTTGAAAAGCTTTCCAGAACTTTTCGCGAGTAAATTTGTTTCGATTTACGGTTAAATGATATTCCACGATCTGGTTCTGGTCTTTACCTGCACACGTGCACGAGTAAAACTGGGCAGACGGAATAAAACCTAAGCGTGAAATCATGAAAAATAAATAAGGTTGTAACCATGACAACCGAAAAGCTGACCTTAACCAGCTAGTCTAATCAAGGCTAGCTTCACTGCAACACCAACTTTTGGAAAAGTACCAGTGTAGAGGAAAAAAGAACACGCTAAATTTTATACATTTTTTATTTTAGGTGTAAAAACTCAAATCTAATAAAAAAAATCACAAGCAATTCAATTGTATAAAAGGATATGTTAAAATGTCGGAAATCTGGACACTGAACAAACGGCTCTCATTCTTAAGTGATTTCATGTTTTTTTTTGTGTGTGTGTGTGTGTGTGTGTGTGTGTGTGTGTGTGTGTGTGTGTGTGTGTGTGTGTGTCTGTCTGTTCAAACACAGAGTGGAGAAATGGGTGTGGTGTTTCAGCTGAAGTGGCACTGCGGTGCCCAGATAAGGGCCGATGCCTATCCTGCCCCATACGCCCCATACACCCCCCCCCCCACACACACACATACACACACACATATACACAATGCTCCCTCACTCACACCCAATGCACACACACCTCTTGTGATTAGCATAAGTATACACGTATACACACACACACACACACACACATACACACACACACACACACACACACACACACACACACAAGCTCATCTCCGAGAATGTGTAGTGTGTAGACACGTCCTTCCTCAACCTCTTCCTCATCCTTACACACATCTACAGAACGGTTACACACTTTTACACACAATACAGTGTTTAGGCGAGAGACTTTTGCAGGATGGGGTATGTACCCGCAACACACACACACATACACACAAACACACACATACGCACCCCATCGTGTACTAATAAATAGAGTATTAAATATTAAGTATGTATTAGTCAGTGGCCAGAGTGGAAAGTGCAGTGTATAAAATAAACTAATAAAAAACTAATAAATTACAGTGTAAAAGATAATTAAGCAAGTATGTAAGCAAATATATAAATAAAAAAAACTAAAACTAAATAAATACAAATAAAGTGACAGATATAAAATAAGAATAAATACACAGAATTAATTGATAGGATAGATAAATAGATAGAAGATAAGTAAGCGAGTAAATAGATAAATAAAAATATTAAAATATAAAAAAAAAAAAATTTAATAAATAGGTAAACAAGTAAATCATCAACAACAACAAAAAATAATAATAATAAAATGTTAAGAGAGAAAGTAAGTTAATAAATATATACGCAGGTAAAAACAAATAGAAAAATAATAAATAAAATAAAATAAAAAATAGGCAAGTAAATCAATGTTCTTAAAAAATTCCATAAATAAAATATACCTAAATGGTTAAGAAAGCAAGAAGAATGAATAGAAAGATAAGCACGCATGAAAATAAATAAATAGATTAGTAAGTAAGTAAAGGAAATAATAAATAAATATGCAAATAAATTAATAAAGCTATGTAGGATCTGAGGCTTGTTCGGGATAAGGACAGTGGAATGTGAATGAAGATAATCTACAATTAAAAACAAAGGGATGAAAGTAGCATGCTTTCCAAACTGCTAAGTGTGAACGTGTTGATGTCTGAAATTCGATTAATCTTGTTAGATCAGAGTTTTGAATCGCGCTGGACTCCTGAAAAAAATATCCAAAAACAACTTGTAGAAAAATCTGCGTATTTGTTGGAACAATGAAAAATCCTGACCAAGCGAAATATAGCCGAGTTTAATCAGACTTGCCCGAGCCATATCAATCAACATTCAAATGAAGTTAAATGTCGCTACGTCAGTTTTTGCTAGCTAAGCTCAGGTGAGTTTTACCTGAAAAGGAAAATCTAAGTAGCTAATACAGACCAAGTTTTAATTTACACAAATTTTTTTGTACAAAACCATAAATAAACAAAACTTCCTAATAAACAGGTCAGTTAAGTGAAATCTGTTTTTGCTAGTTAAATTAATCTAGAAAATGTAATAAATAAATAAATAATTAATCATAAGAAGCAGCTATAGGTTGAAAAAAAAATTGACATGATTTTACGTAGCTAACTCAGGCTACAGTTCATGATAAAGTATTTTTTCTCTTTTTATTGAGCTAGCCTTTCAACAGT
The DNA here is from genome assembly GCF_946808225.1 of Silurus aristotelis. NCBI lineage: Eukaryota > Metazoa > Chordata > Actinopteri > Siluriformes > Siluridae > Silurus > Silurus aristotelis. The sequence continues at coordinate 15,232,704 of NC_139600.1, read as the reverse complement.
TATCAGGTGGGAAGTGTAGGCCGTAGCACAGTAAGTACCACCTGCATTAAGATATGAAGAAATTTATTTACATTCAACAAAGAATTGTTGATACAAAATGTAAATTTTAGCGAGTTAACTATGGACATAAAAGTGCAGAATGCAATACGGTACTAGTTGCTGACTTTTATTTTTTTTTTTGACTTGATATTTTTATATCAGTTTTGCCAGAAGCAACAGCAACTGGCCGTCACGTGTCTGCGTAAATCTGTGACTTACGTCGCATTTGATTTGAAATTAAGTGCAAAATAAATAAATAGTCTTACCTTTATCACAGGGTCACACACACACACACACACACACACACACTCGTAAATACATACTCGGGAGCTCTCAGGCCCGAGTGCCCCAAAGCTCAAAACAAAGTTTGGTGATCAAGAGGCGACAGCAAGGGGGATAAAAAGGAAAGGGGAGGGAGATGGAAGGATGTGGGGGGAAAAAAGAAAAAAAAAAAGAAACGGTTGACCACTAAATGAAGTTTAACTATAAGTGCAGCCTAATTTTGTTTTGCCCCCAACTAACAATGTTGACCGACTACCATGACACGACACGACACTCTCACATTAAGCCTGTACGCTTAAAGTTACAGCACACCGTGCTGAAAAAATAAACTGTTCGAGATATGAAAACTTTACCTTCAAATATGTTCGAAATAAATAGAAATAACGACGTGCAATAAAACAAATAAATCGCACCGCATTGCTGCAGAATGCTTGATTTTGATTCGTCAGAAGGCCTTTAGTAAGCGTATGATTGGTATGTTCTTCTTTTTGAACATCCCATTCCACGTTTAGTGTCTATTTGCTTTTACAGTGGGGAAAATAAGTATTTGAACACCCTGCTATTTTGCAAGTTCTCCCACTTAGAAATCATGGAGGGGTCTGAAATTGTCATCGTAGGTGCATATCCACTGTGAGAGACATAATCTAAAAAAAAAAATCCAGAAATCACAATATATGATTTTTATACTTTTTATTTGTATGATACAGCTGCAAATAAGTATTTGAACACCTGTCTATCAGCTAGAATTCTGACCCTCAAAAACCTGTTAGTCTGCCTTTAAAATGTCCACCTCCACTACATTTATTATCCTAAATTAGATGCACCTGTTTGAGGTCGTTAGCTGCATAAAGACACCTGTCCACCCCATACAATCAGTAAGAATCCAACTACTAACATGGCCAAGACCAAAGAGCTGTCCAAAGACACTAGAGACAAAATTGTACACCTCCACAAGGCTGGAAAGGGCTACGGGGAAATTGCCAAGCAGCTTGGTGAAAAAAGGTCCACTGTTGGAGCAATCATTAGAAAATGGAAGAAGCTAAACATGACTGTCAATCTCCCTCGGACTGGGGCTCCATGCAAGATCTCACCTCGTGGGGTCTCAATGATCCTAAGGAAGGTGAGAAATCAGCCCAGAACTACATGGGAGGAGCTGGTCAATGACCTGTAAAGAGCTGGGACCACCGTTTCCAAGGTTACTGTTGGTAATACACTAAGACGTCATGGTTTGAAATCATGCATGGCACGGAAGGTTCCCCTGCTTAAACCAGCACATGTCCAGGCACGTCTTAAGTTTGCCAATGACCATTTGGATGATCCAGAGGAGTCATGGGAGAAAGTCATGTGGTCAGATGCGACCAAAATAGAACTTTTGGGTCATAATTCCACTAAACGTGTTTGGAGGAAGAAGAATGATTAGTACCATCCCAAGAACACCATCCCTACTGTGAAGCATGGGGGTGGTAGTATCATGCTTTGGGGGTGTTTTTCTGCACATGGGACAGGGCGACTGCACTGTATTAAGAAGAGGATGACCGGGGCCATGTATTGCGAGATTTTGGGGAACAACCTCCTTCCCTCAGTTAGAGCATTGAAGATGGGTCGAGGCTGGGTCTTCCAACATGACAATGACCTGAAGCACACAGCCAGGATAACCAAGGAGTGGCTCTGTGGGAAACATATCAAGGTTCTGGTGTGGCCTAGCCAGTCTCCAGACCTAAACCCAATAGAGAATCTTTGGAGGGAGCTCAAACTCTGTGTTTCTCAGTGACAGGCCAGAAACCTGACTGATCTAGAGAAGATCTGTGTGGAGGAGTGGGCCAAAATCCCTCCTGCAGTGTGTGCAAAGCTGGGGAAAACCTAGAGGAAACGTTTGACGTCAAACAAATGCTACTGTACCAAATATTAACATTGACTTTCTCAGGTGTTCAAATACTTATTTGCAGCTGTATCATACAAATAAATAGTTTAAAAATCATACATTGTGATTTCTGGATTTTTTTTTTTAGATTATGTCTCTCACAGAGGACATGCACCTACGATGACAATTTCAGACCCCTCCATGATTTCTAAGTGGGAGAACTTGCAAAATAGCAGGGTGTTCAAATACTTATTTTCCTCACTGTATAATGAGCTCCGATCTTCTGGAAAGATGATTTTATGGAGCTGTGTTTCAGATTCATTCAAGGGTTTTAGTAAAGTCAGGTACTGATGTAGGTGAGGTGAGAAGGTTCCCACGGGAGTTCTTCGACATCTTTCAACCCATGTAAAGTATATCTTCACGGAGCTTGCTTTGTGGACACGATCATGTTGGAACTGGGTTGTGTTTCGTAATTCGAAAGTGAAGGGAGCAGTTCATGCTATTGTGCCTCCGTTTTTGCGGGAACAATTTGGTGAGGAAAAACATCTGCCTGGGAAAGTCAGGGGTCCTAATGCTTTTGCCCATATACTGTATGTGGAACAAGGGAGTATGTAAGGAGTCTCCAGTGTCAGTCTGCTGATTTTCAGAAAGAGGAATAACGCATGAGGATGCACAGTCACACCACCTCACTCTTGATTATACCTAGTGTGGAATCCGTCCGTATAACAATAGCCTGAACCCTCGTTCACGTTTCCATGGTGTGTGTGTGTGTGTGTGTGTGTGTGGATCCCGAAATGAAAACATGCACTAATCACATTGTCTTGTGTTTTATCAGCACCAGCTGCAGCAGACACGCGCCGCAAGGCCGCTGCGGGACGACCGGATTTGTGTGTCTCCGCATCTGTGTTCGGCTTTTCAGCGGCCAAATGAAATTAGTCACCGCTGTCCAGAACTCTCTGCTTGTTTGTCAGATATTGTAACACCATACTTACACACACACAAACACACACACACTCAGACAATGTCCAATTTCAATTGTCCGCCCTGACACTGGCATAAAATGTAAAAGAAAAACTATATGGGTGCTGTAACCGTTTCAATTATTCATCTTCCATCACCAAAATCATAACCATGAACGCCAGCACACACACACACACACACACACACACACACACACACACACACACACACACACACACACACACACACACACCTTTCGCCCTTGGTTCCACTCTGGATTTTGCACACACACACGCCAACAAACTGATTACAAGGTTCACACGTGCGATATTTCCCTCAAACAAAAATAAATATTAAATATAGAATATTCAACAGAAGTGGCCCTGTAATAGTCGGCCATTTTATTTCACGTTCACCAAAAGTATTGGGACACCTGATTTTTCCAGCCAGATGTGGTTCTTCCCCAAACCACAGCAGCTGGAAGCACACAATTGTCTCTGTATGAGGTAGCACAGAATTTTGTCCTTCACTTGAACTAGAAGACCCAAACCTGTTCCAGCATGACAACATGCACAAAGCCAGCTTCATGATGATCTGCTTTACATGGGTTGGAAGATGTGGAAATTCTCCTGCTATGGAGGGCCAACTAAACACCTTTGGGATGAATGCACCCCAGGAACCTCAGTAACCTCCTCAACCATCATCTACATCAGTACCAGTCTTTACTAACACCCTTGTGAAAGGAGCACAAATCCTCACAAAATCTAGTGGAACATCTTCACAGAAAAGGTTATTATTACAGCGAATGGAAAATAACTGTGGCAAAAGGATTTTCAAAAAGATAGCACACAGCATATCTTATGCTCTTATATACCACCTTCACGAATATTCAATATGGAATATTAAAACCAGAATTATGTTAAACTCAGAACGTATAATTACTTCACTGTTCAAGTCGTAGAACTTGATGACTTCTGTTGGATTTTGGGTAAAGGTTAATGGATCACAGTATTACTTTTTGGCCTTAAAAAGGTTTTTTAATAGCAATTTATCAACAGGTCTGAGGTAAATTTCGATGTCCCCAAACTTTTTGACTGGTTTTCAGGATCGCTGTGGCTTTCTAAAAATCGATATCAAAAACTTCAGAAAAATCACTATCTTTTACCAAAAGGTTGTAATGTAATGTCGAATTTCAGTTAGCGATTAATGTTGGTTCAAAGTATAAAATTCTTGCCTCAAGGATGTTTTTATTAGCAATTTACCAACATATCTGAGGTAAATATTCGTACTCCTGATATTTACTGATATTTTTATACATTAGCTAGCTAGCTAAGCCTCGTTTATAGCAACAGTGTGTCTAGTTTTAACAATACCCCAAGATATCGGAGGTGAATATTAAGATTGCAGCACTTATGACTGGTTTCCAGGATCACTATCGCTTTCAATAAATCTGTATAAAAGACTTTCGCTGAATCATTATCTTTTGCCCAAAGGTTGCAATGTAATGTTGGATTTCAGCTAGCGATTGAAGCGAAGTAGGTTCACAGTATATAATTTCTGCCTAATGGGTTTTTTTGGGGCAATTGGCCAACATTTCTGAGGTAAAAAATATTTCTCCTAATATTTATATCTTGTTCTATTGTCACTCTATTGTTAGGCAAGACACAAATACAGTAGCTAGCTAAGCCTCGTTTATAGCAACAGTGCGTCTAGTTTTAACAATCAACCTACACATTGACATCGTAACACTTCTGACTGGTTTCTATGATCACTGTAGCTTTCTATAAAAGTGTATAAAAGACGTAGCTAGCTAAATCATCACCTTTCATCGTCGGCTAGCGTGTACTCAGAGTCCATATTACCTAGTTGCTTGGCAACGGTGTTCTCACGAGTGTATCCGCTTGAACGGTGAGCCTGAAAGTTTGAGATTTGGACGCCTCAATGGACGGCGTTAAATTTTAATATTCTGAATGTAATATTTAGAAGGTTTTTTTTGTCAGAATAAATCGTTTAAAGGGGTTTCATGTTTATTAAAAAACTGTATTTGTTTGAAACGGCTCGAGTGTCTGTTTCCTCATGCAAGTCGACTTCCCAAAATCTCTCACACACCCCACACACACACACACACCCCACACACACCCCTATTGGTTGCAAGTCTCAAAGTCAAACTCCAGAGATCAGAGACTGAGAGGGGATAAAGAATCAAAGAACAGGAAAGGGAAGAGACGAAGAGCAAAGAAGGAGACAGAAAAGGACTCCCTTTTTACCCCCCTTACAAGTCACCCATCCCTCTTTCTCTCTCTCTCTCTCTCTGATTCTGTTTCTCTCTCTCTCTCTCTCTCTCTCTCTCTCTCTCTCTCTCTCTCTCTCTCTCTCTCTCTCTCTCTCTCTTTCTCTCTTTCTCTCTGTGAGTGTGTGTGGTGGCCTGGACTGGGGCTCCCATTCTCTACACATGAGGCTTGAGCAGCAGAGCAGAAACAGCAGGCCCACGAACCCGCCGTAGTCCAAGCCTTTTCAAACGACGGGGGGGGACAAGAGGGGGACGAGACAGATAGACAGAAGGAGGGAGGACGAGAGATAGAGAGAAAAAAAACGCAGAGACAGAACGTGAGGGATGAATAACGAATGATAAAGAAAAATAAGAGAAGTGAAGAAGGAAGGAAGAAAGAAAGGAGACAGGGAACGAATGAGTAAGGTACCCATACCTACTGAGGAAGGAGTCGCGTGAGAAAAGAGGGAGAAGGAAAGAAAACGGCGAAAAAAGGAATGCAGTTACTTTCAGCATCAACAACACTACGGAGACCGATTTATGCCCTAAGAGTCACATAGAATACAGATTAACATGGCAGAGGTAGAGCTGCATCTTTCCTGAAGACAGAACGGGAAAAGAATGCACTACAAAGGCCTATTTGTGAAAGGGCCGTGCTTTAGAAGTCACTAAGAAATAAAATTTCTATTAAATTGAATTGTATAAGTATGCAACCTTGTGTGGGTTCAATCCAAGGCTTGATAACATTGTGGTCAGCTTTCTTTTTAATAGTTCCTGTCAAATGCTACCAGTACACTGCGGGGTCGCCCTTTTCAAACGCAATGAGGTGTGGGATAAATAAGAAAAGAAAATGAAAGGGTTGGCAGGTTAACCTGATCAGCTAATTGTGAAGTTAGCTTTTATTATTATTATTTATTTAGCTTGATAACGCCGCCCCTTTTTGACATCACAGGACACTTCAACCAATAAACATGCAGGGAAACTATGCATAGGCTATGCTACAGTACTGTACAGTACTCACTATAGGTCATATTTCTACAAATTTAATAAATATTCATCTCGCTTTGTTCTTGCAAATGTTTTCTGGGTGTGTTTAAAGACTGTGGGAGGACGATTTATGGCTTAAACAATTTATCGTGGAAATTTGACGTTTTTGCCACATAACTGCCACAATAGACGAGGGACGACTGTATCGTCGGAAATGAACAAAATATCTGCGTAACAAAAATTGTCAAACAACGTTGTATTAAATTTTATATAGATTTTTTTTTTTTTTTACGTTTTTATTCGTTGTCAACTTGCCGTCTTGCAAGACACAATACAAATGTTGATTTACACCGATTGCGTCACCGTTCAGATTCGAATGGCGCTACAAAGTGGCATCTTGGGGGCTCAAACCTCTGATCAGTAGTCCAGAGCCTTAACTACTGAACTACCAGTTCTTAACAATCGGAGATACGACCAGGAGCAAACTGATACAGAGGCCAAGGTGCATAAAAAAAGGAAAAAAGAGAGAAAGTTTATCAGCCCTGTTTTTATTCATCTCTGATTAAAGTCTGTCTCGCTGACATGAGACTTGCTTTGTTAGCTGCTTTGTTTCCTCCGGCGCACACAGGAAGAAGATTCCCCTCATTGCCTCTTTCACGTGTAAAACGCGCGCATGTAAAACGCGCAGACAGAAACATTCTCCGTCTGTAATCTCCGCCGACGTTTTACATGCGGACGTGTCTTCCCAGGACGGTGTTTCGAAGGGGAAAAAAAAAAAAACGCGCGCACACCGTTCAGCTTTTATCTACACACTGTATGATATCACACACACACACACGCACACACACACGCGCACACGCACGCGCACACGCACGCACACACGCACGCACACACGCACGCACACACGCACGCACACACGCACGCACACACACACACGCACCTGGCTCGTCCCTGTTGCGCACTGTGAAGACGTTAAGCTGTATGTCCTGGTCTCCTTCCTCCTTTTCCCGACCGAGAATCATCCAGCTCTCCAATCCGTCCGAATCCGAGTCTGAATCCGAATCCAAATCGGGATCCACCACATACGGCGGGATCAATCCCGAATCAGAGCTCTGGTCCGACTCCGAATCCAGGACCACCACGTTCTCGAGGAGGTGATGCTGAAGCTGTGGAACAGGAGTCGCCCCCTTCCCTTTTGACCTCTGACCTTTCCCGGCGCACACGCTCTCCTCCTCCTCGGTGTTATCCGAGACCGTTATGACGTCCGGGCCCGAGTCGATCAGAATAGCATCGTCAGGAGGAGCAGCGTGAAGCTGGACTCTCTGGCCAGGTTCTTGAGCTTCCTGAGCCTCGTGTCCAGAGCTTTGCTGGTTCTCTGGAAGTTTCTCCTGGTCATCGGTGCAGTAGTGGAGCTGGGAATAGAGCTGGAACTCGAGATCGCTGTCAGGCTCGGAGTCACCATCGTCCTCTTCCTCGGCGTACAACTCGTCTTCGTATTCCTCGCGCTCCGTGTTTCCTGAGAACATCTCGAGCGACGGCCTTAATGGAAGAAAAGTTACCTGAGAAAAAAAATGACATTTATTTTTTGCTCTTTTTGAGAAGAGACTGCAGTCTGATTGGTCAATTGGTTTTCAGGAAGGTTTACAGTTTTGAAGGTAGAACATTTGGAACCTCTTACCATCGCTCATCCATGACGGATACCTCACACAACCTTCAATTTCTCATTAATGATTCCTAACTTAGAAACTCAACACATCTCACATCACCGATAACCACCAGCTGGTAATGACCCTGACTAGTTCCAGGTGTGTAGGGAGATTAGGACGTTCTCTAGAACCTCAGTTGGATTACAGGTTTGTGGTCTGAATTCTTTTTTTCATGAGTAAAAAGCAGCTTCAATATCCACAAGCACGATCATTGACGCCCTTCAGCTTTATCTTCATGATAAACACAACAAACTGAACTTTAACCTGTCAACTGATTCTCATTAATGCTGCGTGTACATGAACTGGGCACATCTGCCACAGGGACGTTTGGCGCGACACGAGCGTTTGCCATGCGGTGGCGCTGCAACGGATCGTTCGAGGTGTTTCGCGTTTCAAGAACATGCCCAGAAGATGACGAGAGATCGGGAAGACCGAGCTCAACCGTTCGGCAACTTGTGCATGATGATCGTCGAACAACGATCCATCCATTAACTCACTTCCAGATTTGGCTCCTGTGGACTTCACCCTCCTCCTCCACCTTAACAATGGACATGGTCCCAAAGCAGCTTCACTGAGATAAATAGGATATAAAGTTGAATTTATAAGTTTACTTCCTATAAGAAAAAAAACTCGAGAGGCCATCATTCCAGTGAAACCCTTGTGGAGGTGTTCACTGGTTGGTGCTCCTGAGCCGATTGTAGCTGGTCCAAATCAATCCTCAAAGTTCTTGAGTTGCTCAGAAACTCCATGGATCATTAAGGATGTTTCATAAGGATGGTTCCAGAACCTTTCTCAGCTTGACAGATTGGTCTCCAGTAGAAGAGATCTCCATCTAAATGTATAGAATCAGGGTGGATCAGAAGGTCACTGTACAATGTTTTGAAGATAAACCATCAGCAGTTGCCGGGCCATGCATTTCGGGGTTTTTTTTGTGTCAAAAAACTTCATAAAACTTCATTAAAAAAAGCTGAACGACTGTTTTGAAGTGTTTTGGTGACGTTTTCTCACGATGTTCCTCTTTTCTTAAAAAGTCCGTCCTGTAAATGTCATTGTAAGTGCGACCAAATCGCTTTCTTCTCCTGTCAGTCATTGGGGAATAAAAAAAAAAAAACCACAGCTATTAAATCCACACGAATATATTCGAGTTTGTGCAGTTTGCTGCATATTCGAGCTCTCTGATCAGCCAATCAAAAGGCATAAAAATGGCGACGTTCCTGGACGCCTTCTAGACGGCCCTGGTGTCTCCAACTCGAAATCTGATTGGTTCAACGCAAAAGTCATCAAGCAACACGTGATGTGAAAGCTAAAATCTGATTGGATGGAAACAGACAAATACTTCTTGTAGCAGCACACTAAAGAGAAAAGGAAGAGAATTGAGTTTTGGGAATAATTTTATAGATATTCATGGACAAGAATAGATTAAAAGTGCTTTCCAATCAGCCATTACACAGTATTATGAGCTTTCACTAAACACGTGGCGTCCATAATAGCCTGTTCAAACTGCTCCAGGCTGCGTCCTAAATCTCACACAAGTGCCCTTTGTAGCGCCCTACACAATGCGCGGAAGCCGCCTGGTCACGCCCCTATGTAGTGCGCGTGTCTAGGCAGCAGAGCGCAATTTGAGACTCCGCCCACGACAGCGGCTCCAGGCGCAGGACAGCCCTTAAAAAAACACGCCGTCAACCCCGAGATCAGATAACACACTTCTCTCTGACAGCTTCAGAAAGCGATTATAACGTGTTTATGATGATTGTACAGAAATAACAATGCTAACAATCGTATAACGCGCTGGTCTCTTCGTCTCCACGTGCGCGTTCTGCGCCAGGGGGATGCGCATACACACGGGTTAACACTTTAAACACAGGATCGTTAAAGCTTTCCAAACACACACACACACCCGAGACAACGCGAGGATTTTGTATATAAAATTCATATCTCACCTGCTTGATTAGTGTCCCAGGTTTCAAGCGAGACAACACAGGAGACAGGCGGCAGCCAAACTTCCGGTCTGTCAGACGAGTGAACGGGGAGAAAAAAAAAAAAGGTTGGCCAATTTTCACTATCGCGGGGAAGATGTGGCGCAAACAAGACTATCCTGGAGTTTACAAAAAAACAAAAACCAGTACAACATTATTATTGTATCATAAAATACAATAAATATATTTATAAAAACTAAAATATGTATAAAAATGCAATATATTTAGTTTATCATGGACATACTGATTTACTTTGAATGAACTAATGTACTTGATATTCAATATGATTTTACAAAACAAATCACTAGCAGGTCAATTAGACACACCATAATAAATTCATTTCAAGCATAAAATAGGAATAAATATAGTTGAACTGGCATCCAAGCTGGATTTATTTACACATATATGTCTATACAACTGGATATAAGCGTTTAATTGTGCAAAAAGTGCCGAGTCGGTACACTATAACTCAAACGTGAGCGTCAGCACCAATGTTCAACCTCTGAAAAGGCCTATAATCGAGTCTTATCACTAAAGCTGTAATGCAGTCATTCGTTTTTGGTGGATCCCGAACACTATTTTAAGAAACACATTCTCAGCCCATACACATACCAGGCTTTAGTGTCAATAAAATGTACATATACGAGAAGCAAGGAGTCAAGAGAAAGTGCTGGAAAACGTGTCATTTAGAGCAGCCAAAAAGAGTCGATAAACATCTCCGCTGGTCTTTGGATGATCGAACACACCACATCACTTTACTCTCTCAAGGCAGCATACACACGTATACACACACATCTGCTGGGTTTGTTTTTCCTTTAAAGAACACGAGTATTTAAAGGGATTAAAACGTCGTAGAGTCGAGAGAAAACGCTACGAGTGTATAAATGAGAGCATCCATAAGCTCAGAGGATGAAAAAAGAACAAGCATGGGGTTGTAGGTTATTTTGATTATAGTATTTGAAATAAACAATGCAAATTTAAATAAATAAATAAATAAGTTGAGGTTTTCATGCCTTGTGGTGAAGGTTCCTAAATAATTTCAATGTCTGCTTTATTTAGCTCTAAGTGGTGTGACACACTGTATATAACCTATAAAGTGATATATTACTTTGCATCCTCTATTATACTGAATACAGGTGTAATAAATCATTTCACTGTCCCTCAAATGACAAATATTCATAATCGCAGAATGATGACATCAGTATGTTAATGATTTTACGTCGACCTCCATTCAATGTATAGTTAATATGAATCATTTTCTTATTTTCTTTGTATATATCTAAAAAACTTTTCCTCTAAATACAGAATGTGCTTATTTTCAGCTCTCGGGCCGTGCTCTTTACCATCCACGTGTCTGAATGCATGGACATGCCCTCGCTGAAGTTTCTCTGCTAATTCAGAGGGAAAAAGGCCTCAAACAAACCCTGCACAATATCAGATGGCGAACACAAAGCAGGAGTGGAAACAGTCGTGGAGTTCGAGCGCTATCTGATTCTCCGCGCATCGAAAGGCCATCAAACCGGCGCATCAGTTCCATTCCCAAAGGTTACATTTCCTCTGAAAATTAGGAAAACAACCAAGCATCCCTCGCTTCATCGTATTTATTTATGACATTTCAACGTTTTTTTTTTTTTTTTTTTAATTTAATGTCGCAAGTTTAAGGTTTGGGATATTTAAAAAAAAAATCTGATAGAAAGAAAAACACACTGATGAATACCAAGAAGCTCCGATTCTCCTCTTTTTAGTCTTATTCTAACGTCCCACTCCATCAGGACACTTCAGTAAAGACAAGGGAGAGAAGAAGGCAAAATGGCCGCCTCCTTGTTCCCGGATACGCACCTCAGCCCCGCTGCTGTTTCCTTTTGTTTGCTTTTCAGCTGTAACACATGCTGATGTTGAACAGAGCAACAAAAATCCCAAAGAAAACTAATACACAGAGTCTGTAAGGAAGCTGATTTATAAAGGAAGATGTTTCACTCTCAGAAACACACTGTAGTGTTACTGGCTCATGTAAACATTATACCTCAAGGGCCACTAATGCACTTCGTTTTAGTAGATAATAAAAGCTACACTGTATAATAACCTTCTCAAAGAATACACACACAAACTGACCGTACAAAACCCTAACACTTGAAAAGCAATGCGGTGTGTATAGGAGCGTTTTTAATACCCGATACCTGGTTTAGATGTTTCTTCAAGCAAATCCATTTCGAGTCTCACGTCCAGCTCAATCTTTTCCAGTCTCACGATTAGTAATCTGAGTGTGGAAAAAGGAGGGGTCAATATGAGTGGTATATGTATATATATAGGTATATAAAAGATGAGCCCCAATATATAAAATACAATTTACCCCAAATGCAATTTACATCTAAATTCCACTCAGTTCATGTTCATACGTTTTTTCTTTTTTTACAAGTACATATGAAAGAACAAGGGAGGGGGAAAAAAATGAAAAAGTTTGATCGCTCGTTTTTCTATTAAAACGAATAAACAACAGTCTATAGGTTGAGTGTATGGGATATAGACTCCTCCAAACTCCATATTGCATGGCTGTGTGGTTATTCCTCATTGAGAGGTTCTTTCGCATTGAGAGGTATTGTTCCTAGAGTGTTTGGGTCTGTCGGAGGCCCGGTTTGACCCCTGCATGTCGCGACACGTCACATGGGGTTCGGGAACAAAAAGCCTCATGGTGAAACCTCATGTCCTCTTTTGTTTGGCCCTGGTGCTGGGCCAAATGTGTACACCCAGGTTTACAAGGCCAAACCCGGCTCTGGGCTCCTCTCTCCACACACACACACACACACACACACACACACACACACACACACACCGCCTATTGTTTACAAAGGCTTATATACTCTTTATAATAGTAGTTATAGTGTTTGATTTTTTTCACAATCTAGACTCCAAAGGTAATTCATATTCAGATGCTGGAACTTTTGCAAGCCTGTAAAAATTGAGCTTTTTTTTAAAGGCAAAATGAAAATAAAAGATACAAAAAAATTACAATGCATTTTTTTGCTGCAAAAATTTTTTTTATCCAAAATACAAAATTGTGGTAAATTGTTTTTTTTTTCTAGATTTGAAAATAGATTTAGATCAAAATTTATTTTAGATTTATTAAAATAATTTATTCTGGCACTATTACTGGTGTGCTGTACAGTTATTAAGTTATGTAAGATATTTATTTATAAAGATATTTATTTAAATGCATGAATCCTGAATTTATTACTATAAATGAATTATTTAATGAATGAGCAAAAAGACAATAGAAACAATAACAAATATCAACCTAAACATAAAACATATAAAAAATGTTTTCTAATTAACAGAAAGGAGAATTAAATGGCATCCTTTGGTATATGGGTGAAAAAATAAAAATTAATTAATTAATAATAATAATAATAATAATAATAATAATAATAATAATAATGGTAGTTATATGCATATAACTATATGCATCACTGTTTTTAGGGTTTTTCTTTTTACTTTTTTTCTATCCAGGTTTAATTTAAAAGCGTATGAATATGAATTTTATATATATATATATATATATATATATATATATATATATATATATATATATATATATATATATATATATATATATACTTTATTATTATTATAATTTTTTTTTTAATGGCTATTTTAGCTCAACCCTGTGATGTGTTTCATTTTACAAAACAGTTTATTATATACTATAGAAAACCAACTTTCTCACAATTCAAAATTCCTTTGGTTTTGTTTACTGGCCAAAATCCAATAATGAACCCCCAAAATAACCAAAACAAATGGGGTGAAGAGGAACCCCCCCCACCACCACCACAGAAGCGTCATTAATGTTGTTGATCTTTCTTCCTCCTATTTATCTGTTTACTTATTGTTTTAATTGTCCGCTTTGGTTCCTGCGTCTCGGCCTAACGCGATTATTTCCGGTTCCACCGCCTCGCACAGCCAATCAGCGGCGCTCCCCAAAAAATAATTACGCCATTAATGAAATTAATGAGGAGCTGCGAAAGCGCGAGCGGTTCGTCAGAGAATATTGGGACGCCACAAACTAATGAACGACGAGACTTTAAGCGAATAAACTGGAAACTGCTCTGATCATAATTTCTGTTTGGCGTCTCTCTGCATCAGTACATTTCGATTTTGGGGAGGGTGGGGGAGGGGACGGGGGGGGGGGGTTTAATTATTTTTCTGACTTTCTGACGTGATAAATAAACCCCCAATCTGTTTGCGTTAATATTGCATATATATGACCGATACATGCGGTTTACGTAATGTTTTATTTTTCAGATGGATCTACACACACGTTAGGGTTTTAGTAAGATGTTGGAGCACCATGAGCTGTGCTGGGATCGAGCAACACCTCAGCTTGTGCCTCGATGGTCAAACACACATTCCAAAAAAACAACCGAAACACAAACCCATTACATGATCACTCTACTCTCTTAGAGGTGTTCTACTGGACTTTGGAGATCAGAACAGATGTTTTCTGTTCACATTTTGTCCTCAACAAACCATTTCCTGTACCCTTGTTCCCTACAGATGGTTAAAAGTGACACCACCAATCAGTACAAACTTCTACAAACCATTGATGATGATGAGGCTGAATGTGGTGGCTTCCAGGATGACCCTCTCCAGCCCCATCATCATCTGATATGATTTACACCTGGGGCATTTTTAATAGATGCCCTTATCTCACTTACACAGTTAAGCCATTGCTGGTTAAGGGCTTTGCTCAAGAGCCCAGCAGTGGCAGTGCAGGGACTTGAGCTCATGACCTTCCGTGTCACTTTTTTAAAGCAAGATAAGAAATGAGTTTATTAGAGGGACAGCGCATGTAGGATGTTTTGGAGACAAAGTGAGGGTGGTGAGATTGAGATGGTTTGAACATGTGCAGAGGAGGGACATGGGGTATATCAGTAGGAGAATGCTGAGGATGGAGACACCAGGAAGGAGGAAAAGAGGAAGACCAAAGAGGAGGTTTATAGATGTGGTGAGGGGAGACGTGCAGGTAGTTGGTGTGACAGAGGCAGATGTAGAGGACAGGGTGGTATGGAGACGGATGATCCGCTGTGGAGACCCCTAATGGGAGCAGCCGAAAGAAGAAGAAGATATTGGAGAAAAAAAAATCCACTAAAAATAAAGCAAAAACAAATAAATACATATGTACATATATAATGATACCGCGAGGGTGGTTTGGTCACCAGTCTGCAGACGATGAATATTTCCTCCTGAATTTTAGTGTTAATTATAAAAATATACGTTGTTGTTTTGGTAATGAATAATTATGAGGTACGTACTATAGGGTACATTTTTTAAATCTGTCTTCCTCTCAAATAAGGTCATTATGTGCATGAATGCGTGTTATTTCACTGTGTTTTTTGGGGTAAATACAATAAATAGAATAAACAGAAAATCTTAAAAGGTCCTAAAAACACATCAGGGTGGGTTTTTTTTTTTTCTGAAAGTGTGTTGTGATGTTTAAAAACGAATACAAAGTCGAATGGAATTAAACTAAACACACACACACACACACACACACACACACACACTACGCTATAATTACTGTTGCTTCTGTTTGTGATGAGATAACTACAAAGTGAGGATTAAGTGGAGACTACTTCTGAAACCGTGGTGAGAAGAAAGAGAGAAACAGGAGTAAGAGATGAAACCAGTTCCTTAAACAAGTGGAAATGCAAGTGGAGAATGATGTAAGTGTCTGTGAAAACATGCCATGACCTTTCTTTTACAAACCTGAGAACATAGAGAAGGAGAGAGAGAGAGAGAGAGAGAGAGAGAGAGAGAGAGAGAGAGAGAGAGAGAGAGAGAGATGGTTTCCGGTTTCACTTTGACAGTGGTGAACATCTACAGCTCTGTTTAAAGCTCCTCATGGAAACCAATACCAATACCATAACCCTCATACGTCAATGCTTTGGAAAGCCTGTTTTAGTGTTTGCTATTAACACGTAAATGTTTCGAGTCGACTCAACACTGAGGGTTCACTCAAAAAAGTGTGTTTATTTAACTCTCACTCTTCAATACTGTGGTGTTTATTCTATCATTCATTTCCCAATAAAACCTAATGCATACGTCCTCACTTTATTTTAATGTCAGTGGTGTTGATTCAAAAGCTCCAAAATTTGGGTCAATGAATGAACTATTTACGTGTTTCTTTGTCACTGTACGTCACTTCCTTTGGTGGGTTTTGTTGATTCGGCACTGTAGGTTACATCAGTCCGAATAATAAGCAGTAAATCTTATACTGTGGGTGAATTCTGAATATTTACCAGTAGTGAAATGATTATAGGTGATCAATCAAATCAACAGAATGTGTTTCGTGGGTATTTAATAATTCACGACATTTCATAGATATCATTGTGTTAATTTACAGCATTACAGACATCAGGTTTATGTGCGAATTTACAACATTGTAGACGCCATTTTTTTCTCATTACGTCATTGTAGGTCATGCGTTCATTTACGTCATTTTACTTGTCATTACATTATTGTAGCTCGTGGATTAATCAGCATTATTTTTGTGGTCAATACGTCATTGTGGGTCATGCGTTTATTCAAGATTTTTTAGTGGTCATTACGTCATTGAAGTTCGTGTGTTAATTAGCATAATTGTAGTGCTCATTACGTCATTGTGGGTCATGTGTTAATTTATGCAATTTTGGTGCTCATTACATCACTGAAGTTCGTGGGTTAATTAGCATAATTTTTGTAGTCATTACGTCATTGTAGGTCATGCGTTAATTTACGTCATTTTAGTTGTCATTACATCATTGAAGTTCATGCATTCATTTGCATAATTTTAGTGCTTATTACGTCATTGTAGGTCATGCGTTCATTTACGTCATTTTAGTTGTCATTACATCATTGTAGGTCATGTGTTAAATAACATAATTGTAGTTCTCATTACGTCATTGTAGGTCATGTGTTAATTAACATAATTGTAGTTCTCATTACGTCATTGTAGGTCATGTGTTAATTAACATAATTGTAGTTCTCACTACGTCATTGTGGGTCATGTGTTAATTAACATAATTGTAGTTCTCACTACGTCATTGTGGGTCATGTGTTAATTTATGTCATTTTAATGGTCATTACATTATTGTAAGTCATGGGTGAATTACATACTTTTTGTGGTCAATACGTCATTGTGTGTCGTGTGTTTATTAATTTATTACATTTTAGAGGTTGTTGTAGGTTGTGTTCATTTATTTATAACATTATAGATGCCATTATAGGTCATGTTTATTCATGTGTGTTCATTTACATCATTTTATTGGTTGTAGTCGATTTCTATATTAATCACACGATTATATAATTACGCAATAATTCCGATTAGAGACATCATGGAAATGTCGTTCTAGGTCACGTGTCCATTTACATACTTTTAGTGGTCGTTGTAGGTTCATGTGTTTGTTTACAACATTTTAGACGCCGTTGTAATATCATACGTTCAGTTACATAAGTGCAGTGGTGACTGTCGATTACAGATTACAGATCATCTGTAACATTATTGACATCATCACCACTCACACTTCATCAGGAATATATCATATATTTCATCATTTTAATTGACAGCATTATAGACGTCCATGTAGGTTGTGTTCATTTACAAGACTGTAGACATCATTGTAGTGATCATTGGAGGTCATTTAATCATTCACATTACATGGCCTCCAAAGTTACAGACATGATCACCACTCACACTGTCATCAGGAAATGTCCAATTTTACTTGACATCATTATAGACGTCACTCTGGGTTGTGTTCATTTGCATCACGTCATTATAATTTACGTGTTTATTCGGGACATGTTGGACACCAGTGAAGGTCACGTGTTAATTTACAGCATCATATATGTCGTATTAGTCCATGCATTCATTTCGAGCGTTGCAGAGGCCATTGTGTGTGTGTGTGTGTGTGTGTGTGTGTGTGTGTGTGTGTGTGTGTGTGTGTGTGTTATGTATCACACTATGTATGCACCATTAATGTGTTCATTCACCTTGTATTTAACAGTGCAATCGTTAACTCACTGTGCACAGGTGTTAATGCATAACTGCATGCTCACGTGTTACCCTGTGCGTCAACTCGGGACACCGCAGGTGTTTCTGTAAACTGTGCGTCAATCCGCAAATGCGCTCTGCGTCATTTCAGCACTGGAATTCGGTTCTCTTCTGTACCCCTTCGAAATAAAACCTGTCCAGGACACAGACCAGACACACACACACCACACACACACACACACACACACACACACACACGGTTGTAGAAAGAAAAAAAAAAAAGAACGTATAAACGTTAATTAAAAGATTGACCTTGGGTCGGTATTAATCCTTCTGACCCGCAGGCTACATCATTTTAATTTAATATTATCCTTAAGCTTCATTATTTCTCCCCCTGAGCTTCAATAAATACAGAAATATTTATTATTATTATTATTATTATTATTATTATTATTATTATTATTATTATTATTATTATTATTATTAGCGTCCCGCGTTGTTTTTTCCGCTTCGCTCGCACCGAACTTAAAGTTACACTTCCTATTATTAAAGGAAAAGAAAATACAGTAATCAGGAGGGAAAAAAATAACCTGGTTTACTTCATTAAATATCTAAATAATAATAATAATAATAATAATAATAATAATAATAATAATATTAATAATAATAAAACTATTATACAAACCGCCCTGTGTCTTTAAAATTATTTTTTTTTTTTTACAGATTTGATTGGTCGCATTCGGGTTATATTTTATTACACAGTTATCATCGTAGCAGAATATGAATAATCAGTAATGAAGTGGATAAGTTTGTTATTTTAAAGATAAAATGTAAAAAAAAGTTTTCAAGTTACAATTTCTTTTTAATTTTTGAAATATTTTTTTATTTATGAGTAAAAGTGCAAAAGCTTTTCGCGTTTTTTTATGGTTTTCTTTTGTTTTAATTATTGCTTTTAGTCTACAAACACAGCCAGATATACTGATCTGATTTCTGAATAATTTTTATATGTATATTTTTAATTTACATTTACATTTATTTTGTACACTAATAAAAAAAACAAGACAAACAAACAAACGAATAAATAAATAAAAACACATTGCTCTGAGCTACACAGATCAAAACATCTCTTGATTCAATTATTAATAAATGAACCAAATAATAAAGTTAGGTAAGTTCTGATTAAACTCATACAGTGTCTACACACACACACACACACACACACACACACACACACACACACACACACACACATATATCCTGTTATCCTGTTATCACTTTGCTGGTCTGATCTCTTCATGTTATCTCAAATATCTACAGTACCTCCTGAAGAAGGTCCTTGTTGAGATCAGGGTCTGAGATGAGCTTCACTGCGTTCTGTGGAGAGCAGAAGAAACAACTACTGTAAGAGATAAAAAACTAAACCAACAAAAAAACATCTAGCAAACATTTCACATCATAACATTTTTTAAAATAGGAGAAAAAAAAACATAGATGGAAAATCAGCACTTGATTTCTGACCAGATATTTTATTATTATTATTATTATTATTATTATTATTATTATTATTATTATTATTATTATTATTATATATAAAGCTGTGGCTAAAAAAAAGTGTTTGTTTAGTTTTTGAACGTGAATGAAGTTTTTAATTCCCCATGCTGATCAGAGCTCAAATCCCATGACAAAACACACACACACACACACACACACACACACACACACACACACACAGAGAGAGAGAGAGAGAGAGAGAGAGAGAGAGAGAGAGAGAGAGAGAGTAAAACTTGTGAAAAGTTTCCCAAACAAGTGTAACAGATGTGTGAGCGCGTCTCAGAGAGAAAGAAAGAGAAACAGCATAAGCGCTCACACTGAACGCACGACTCTCCCTCTTTTCTCTTCTTCCTTTTTTTTTTTTTTTTTTTTTTTTTTGCTCTTTTTGCCCCCTTAATCGTGTCGCTTTCTCCGGAGACTCTTTTCCACCTAAAGTGTTTAGTCTCAGGCCGCTGCACACTTCGCCACTGCGCCACGGGGAGCGGAAGAGTCGCTTTACTCCAAACTACACCACAACAACACAAAGAAGAGAGAGAGAGAGAGAGAGAGAGAGAGAGAGAGAGAGAGAGAGAGAGAGAGGATTGTTTAATTGTTTTTGTCCTGGTCATCTCTCTGCGTCCCAGTATGGACTTGGATCAGAAAGCTCCACCAGGGCGCATCGGACGGTCGGGTAAGGCCTTTCCTTTTTTTTTTTTCTTTCTTTCTCCACCATTCCAAAGAACTTCTGCATTTCATGGTAGCACTTTTTCAAGCATCACTGGAGGAATTTCTACATCCTCCGACATTAGACAAGACATTTCAAACGTGTCTCCAGGTGTTTAACGCACATCTGTGGAAGCAGAAACGCTGTTTATTGCCTTCAGAAAAAAAATGGCTGCAGTTCTTTTCTTGTGTGTGAAACTGTGGCCTGCGATGATCTTGAGGTACTGTGTATACATGTTGCTTATACACACACACACACACACACACACACACACACACACACATACACACACACACACACACACACACACACACTCACACACACACACAACAATTGAACATAGATATATCTATACTATATATATAGATATATACTGTACTATATGCGTTTTTGCGCATGCGTAAAATAAGATTTTGCAAATATATTAAATATGAAGGTATTTTTTGTTCAAATGATTCTGATCTACATCATAACCCAACGCTGTGGCTCTTGAAAAAACAACCTATGCAATAACAAAAAAAGGAAATCGAATAAAAGAAAGAAAGAGCGTGCACACCTTCAAATAAAACGAAATGAAATAAATCGAATATGTGCATCTAAAAAGATTTTGAATGCATCGCGTTGAACAGATTTGACGCAAGATGTTGAGAAATTATTATTCAGAACGAGTTTTAGGCTAAAAAAAAAAAAAAAAAAAAGAAGAAAAAAGCGCGTGTTTAATCACGTGAAATACACGATGTACTACACGGCATTGGCTGCTCGGCGTGCTCGCGCTCGCGCTCGTGCGCAACAGGTGCGCGTCGGATTGGTGGACCTTCTGCTGGAATAGGTGTGCTGTAGAGCAGGTAATGATGCAGGTGTGTGTAGGACTGAAGTTAAATTAGAAATGTTTGATTTTTTTTTTGTGGAAGATCACCAATGCGTAGACATTAGAAAAGTTTGAGAGATGTTTGGCGGCCCTGTTTTGGTACGTCCCCCCAAAAAACACGCTTAAGATGCAGTTTATCACACGCGATATATCCAGGCTTTTGTATAAAACTTCTCCAAGATGCATTAGATGCGCTTCACTCACGTGACCTCTTTATATAATCTACTTTATCCTGAACGCATCTTGGGATCCTTTTTTAGAACATACCAGGAGAGAGACGTTGCATCATCCGAGCTGCAGCTCATCTTCTCATCATCTCGTCAAACGTGACATCCAACGAAGATCTCAAGGATTAAATTAACACCCAGTTTCAGAGTTCATCAACAGTGCACGTGTTAAATCTGAAGATCTCCAAGATCTTTGCCTGTGTGTGCATTGGCACAAAGTGATACAAGGAATCAGACTTCATTTGTCACTAATTTGTCACTGTTTTCACGCGCGGCCGCTAAAAAGCGCGTGTCGTCCGGAAGTGTTCTTCTGCGTAATTCCCTGTTTTGAGTAATTATTTATTTGTTATTATTTTTTATGTGTTAAAATAAATAAATGTTTCTGCATACAAAATGTATATATATATATATATATATATGCTAAATGCTACTATTCTTCTTCACCATGAGTTTCTTTCACCTGTGTGTATTTAACACACCACACACACATTTCGAGGTGAGGTAGCACTTTACTACAGAGAAGCTTAATACAGGCCAATTTTACACTGATACACAATATACTGCTTTATAAACGTGTATTAAAACTCAATTCATAACTAAAACTTTGATTTCTATTATTAAAATAATAGAAAATATAACTCGAAGCTGCTGAAGTTCTGCTGCAGAAAATCCAATCCAGTTTTTTTGTAAATTCGAGTTCGGGGTCAAAAACATTTATTCATTATAACCTGCTTTTTGTTTTTTAAAATGTTTTTTCTATTTTTCCTTCTTTTTCTTTGAATATATTTGTAATTCAGGAGCAAATCAAACGTCACCACACGCCAACGTTGGCTCACGTGGACTAATTTGGGAATAACCTCTGCTCTAATAACTTAATTTTTCTTTCTTGAGATTTTAGGAAACATGCAGGAACTCATGCAAAAGCAGTTTATTTTACAAATCCATTCATTTGACTGCAAGAATCTGAACAGAACTTTACCAGTAAAGCAGCAGGTAGAGTCCAAGTTTAAGACTTTCTTTGTAGAAGACCATTTTTTCATTTAATTAATTGAATTGAATTTAATTATATTTTTACAGGTTTTATTATTACTTTACAGTTAGAATATTTACAGTTTGACTGACCCTCAATACAACAACCAACAATTCTGAACTGATTTGATAAATGTGTGTATAATATAAACAAAATATAGAAATACAAAGAAACAATTTACCAATTTATTTATGTAAGAGTTTTATACTTCCAATAACAAATATTACAGTTAGATAGGAAGAGTGAGTAAAACATATTTTATTCGAAGGTGGCCATTTTTCTTTTTAGATTCACTTAGTGGATGTAAAATTTTATGTTATACACAAGTATCAATATATTTGAATACAATATATAATATCATTTTATTTATTTATTTTATTATTATTATTCAGGAAGCTACCTTGAGCTCCTGGTCGTAGATCGTGGGTCACCTGGCGAGCACGTGCGCGCGTGCACTGCCGGGGCCCAGAGGCGCGCCCCCTGGCGAGCGGCGCGCGGCCGTGAAAAAAACAAAAAAAAACAAAAAAAACATTCGCGTTAACATTCGCTGATATTCACACACTACATCAGATACAAACAATAAACAATTAACAATATAAAAGTGTGTGTAAATGCACAAAGTGTTAAAACCTGAAGAAATGTTCCCAATGAGGCGTCAGAGCTTCTTTACTTCTTCTTCTGTTTTCAATCACATTTATACCAAATGTCAAACACACAAAACATAATAATAATAATATTAATAATGATAATTATTATTATTATAATACAAATAATAATAACAATTGTAAAAATTATAATATTTATAATCCATGCCGAAAAGATATTAATACGAATGAATAGGTGCATTTACATATTAATCAGTTTAGTGGAACATGAATTTTTAACATTTATTTATTAATTGGAAATTGGAAAAAATAAAGAGAAAAAGGAATATTATATAATATAGTGAAATGTCACTTTTTATGTGCGTGTTTAACACATTTGTAAGATCTTTTAATGCGCAATAAAAAAAAAAACCCGAACAACAACAAAAAAAAAAAAAACAGTGAAGAGCAGAAAAGTTACAATCACACTATTAACATTTCTCACATTTTTACTCAAACTTTGTATTTATTCATTTATTTATTTATTTATTTATTTATTTATTTATTTATTAATTCGTGCATTTATGGTTCGATAGAAAATGTTCACGAACATATTGAATATAACCATAAATATGAAAAACCGCTAATTATACATTTATACAAGTTTATGCAGTAGTTTTATATAATATTAGTTTATTGAGAAAAATAAACACACACACACACACACACACACACACACACACACACACTTCAGGCAAAACGCAACTTCACTTATGACCCTGACTGATTGTAATGAATGAATAAGTGAATGAAATTATTTCAGCTGTTTAATTGCAGGTTTAATAATAATAATAATAATAATAATAATAATAATAATACAAACTCTGCAGCTCGCGCGTGCTGGTTTTATTTATATTTAGGGAATAAACTAATCAGCACGTCAGAGCGCGGTTTTTTTTCTCCTGTGATCAGCCAATCAGCGTGTTCTGGTTGTGATCTCGACTTCTGATTGGCTGAGGGAAAGGCGGAGAAGCTGCGCTGTGATTGGCTGGTGCGCCCCGTGACCGGCAGAGCGGAGCGTTAGATCCGGAGCTCCTCGTCCCCGGTGCGGTCCACACGAGAGCGGGTTCTGGAGAACGCACCGCGCGAGAGCTCGCGCCGCGCACGCACGCACGCACGCACTCACTCACTCACTCACTCACTCACTCACTCACTCACTCACTCACGCACGCACGCACGCACGCACGCGCTCGCTCAAATTTTTTTCGATTTCCAAAAAAAAAAAAAAAGAGAAGAAAAAAAAAAGAGAAGAATTGGAATTCATTTACTAAAAAAAGAAAAAAAGAAAAACCCGCACCATCTTCAGACCGCAAAAACGACATCAACCGCACTTTATTCTATTTATTTATTTATTTATTTGTTTGTTTGTTTATTAATTTATTTGTTTAGTTATTTATTTTAAATAATCCTGCGCGGGACAGGACATCAGGAGCGCGTGCGCGCGGACCGTTGCCACCGATGGCGCGTCGCAAAGCGCGCGCACCGTGCGCGTAAGGATGCGCC
>NC_139600.1:15188075-15203075 GCF_946808225.1 Silurus aristotelis | reverse complement strand
TCAGCTGAGAGGGGCTCGGCGGGGAAAATAAAAGGCGAGAGCAGGATATAGATCGGATCGGAGAAGTCGCTTTCGTTCGTTCCGTTTCGCACAAAGCCTCGATGGCCTTAAACACGCTCGTATGCCTACACACACACACACACACACACACACACACACACACACACAAGTATACACACATCCTCGGTGTGTGTTTCAGCAATACTCGCTGCCAGGGAAGACCAATTTGTGTCTTATACACTTTTTAGAGCTACAAAGAGACGTCATGTTTGAGAGCTTGCTCCCTTTAGGTTGCTGATGAGAAATATACGTTCAGACTGAGCTGAGCTCCGGGAACAGGTCCTGATTTAATCCCTGTTTTACACCACAAATAAAATGTTTGTTTAGCTACAGAAAAGGAAGTAGTCCACTAAATATTATAAGAAGTGACTACACATATAATACACTGCACAAATTTGATCACAAATGCTGAGCTTATAAAACTAGGAGCTACTGACCATATAGACTGTATAAGACTGCAGAAAGAACATCACTTATAATCTTATACTCCAGTGCTCATGTTAGTTCTCACTCTCTAGTGTTCTGTATTGTTGAAAGATTTATGATCAAACTCTTGATGTCACCCAAATGAGGATGGGTTCCCCTTTTGAGTCTGGTTCCTCTCAAGGTTTCTTCCTCATAACATCTAAGGGAGTTTTTCCTTGCCACAGTTGCCACGGCTGCTCATCAGGGATAAATTCACACCGTTCACCTTAACTGTTGATTTCTGTAAAGCTGCTTTGAGACAATGTCTGTTGTAAAAAGCGCTATAGAAATAAACTTGACTTGACTGCGTCTACACATGCTTCTATGTATCTTACTGGTGTTTATACCACAGTGCTGTTCTTATCCCCCGTCATATGTTTATATTAATGCACTAAATCTAATTATTATTTGTTTCTATGGTAACGTCTGATTGTCGTGGACTTTGTACAGGAGACGTTTTAGATAATGGGTAACGAACGCTTTGATGTGGTGGTGCGGTTTCTAAAAACATTTTCTGGCATTGATAGACAGTTTCTTCACAAGTCTCCATCATCACCCCAAGTCAGAATCTGAGATTGTTGTGAGATAAAGTAAGAATTGTAAACAATTGAACACAAACATCGACACCTGGTTTAGCCGCTCCTATAGCTGAGTAGGTCAAGTGTAATTTCACAGGTTGGCCACAAGAGGCATAGCTTACGATTGTAGGTAAGATGAGAACGTATGACTTTTCGTTCGATTGGACAATGGAAATATATGCTCAGTGTGAATAAGTTTCGCCTTTTGCTGCAGCACAAACCTGTGAATTTCTTATGATGTGAATACAAGGAACTAAAAGTAGATCGATACGTCACAGCGTTACCTCTTCAGAAAATGTAACATTTCTTCAGGAGTCTCCATCATGTGGTATTGTTGGTATAATGCTGTGGTATAAGAAGAATAAAACACCACAGCGCAGGGCTCCGTTATAACACTCTGGTAATTAACAGCATTCATCGCCTCTGAAAAACACATACTGATGAAGTGCAGGTCACTGAGTCAGTAAGTGAACTGATCAGGGAGTCGATTAATGAGTAAGTCAGTGAGGCAATCAGAGATTCAGTCATTAAGTAAAGTCAGTCAGTCAGTCAATCAGTGAGTGTGTAAGCCAAAGGAATCATTCAATGAATCAGTCAATGAGTCGACTAATGAGCCAGTAAGTGTGTCAGTTAATGAGTCAGTCAGTGTGTCAGTCACTGAGTCAGTAAGTGTGTCAGTCACTGAGTCAGTCAGTGTGTCAGTCAATGAGTCAGTCAGTGTGTCAGTCACTGAGTTAGTCAATGTGTCAGTCACTGAGTCAGTCAGTGTCAGTCACTGAGTCAGTCAGTGTGTCAGTCACTGAGTCAGTCAGTGTGTCAGTCACTGAGTCATTCAGTGTGTCAGTCACTGAGTCAGTCAATGTGTCAGTCACTGAGTCAGTCAATGTGTCAGTCACTGAGTCAGTCAGTGTCAGTCACTGAGTCAGTCAGTGTGTCAGTCACTGAGTCAGTCAGTGTGTGAGTCACTGAGTCATTCAGTGTGTCAGTCACTGAGTCAGTCAATGTGTCAGTCACTGAGTCAGTCAATGTGTCAGTCACTGAGTCAGTCAGTGTCAGTCACTGAGTCAGTCAGTGTGTCAGTCACTGAGTCAGTCAGTGTGTCAGTCACTGAGTCAGTCAGTGTGTCAGTCACTGAGTCAGTCAGTGTCAGTCACTGAGTCAGTCAGTGTGTCAGTCACTGAGTCAGTAAGTGTGTCAGTCACTGAGTCAGTCAGTGTGTCAGTCACTGAGTCAGTAAGTGTGTCAGTCACTAAGTCAGTCAGTGTGTCAGTCAATGAGTCAGTAAATGTGTCAGTCACTGAGTCAGTAAGTGTGTCAGTCACTGAGTCAGTCAGTGTGTCAGTCACTGAGTCAGTAAGTGAACCGATCAGGGAGTTGATTAGTGAGTAAGTCAGTGTGTCAGTCACTGAGTCAGTAAGTGTGTCAGTCACTGAGTCAGTAAGTGAACCGATCAGGGAGTTGATTAGTGAGTAAGTCAGTGCAGCAGTCAGAGATTCAGTCATGAAGAAAAGTCAGTCAGTCAGTCAGTAAGTGAATGTGTAAGTCTTCGAGTGAGCCAATGAGTCAAATATAATGTTAATTACTGCTAGTCAAAGAGTCAGTCAAACAACAGTGAAAGGACAACAGGATTTCTACACTTCTCATTCGCTTACTCGTAAAGACGTGTAGGAATATTAACGCATGAAATGTGAGATATTTTCAATATTCGAGAAAATCCGTCAAAAAGATGATCAGCCTGATAGATCATTAATTACTGGCAAAGGAACAACAGTGAATAGTGCAGCCAGAGATAGAGGAAGAAGAGTAAGATGAGTAGACATGCAGAATAAGTTGGAGAGAAAGAGATAGAAAGAGAGAGAGAATGAGAAAGATGGATGGATATATGGATGGATGGATGGATGGATGGATGGATGGATGGATGGGGAAACATTACTGTCTGTGAATTGATGTGTTTTGTATTCGGGGCATTAGAGAAGCGGGTTTGGTTTTTTTTATAACCTGAAGCGGTGTGTTTAAGAATGATCACGCTCGTAGGCTGGATTAGCAAACACAACACACTCCCTGTGTGTATCTTTGTGTAGTGTGTGTGTGTGTGTGTGTGTGTGTGTGTGTGTATGTGTTTCAGGGAGGGGATTCTGCAGTGAAGCAATCAGTATGTTAATATGACAGAGTAACTGGATTAGCATGGAAATATTTAACACACACACACACACACACACACACACACACACACACACACACACACACACACATGCATATATATACTGTATATACACACTGAAGTAAGTGTAACAAGGCGCACGCTTCCAACTGCAACTAAACACTCAGTCACACAGCGAGGAATAAACACTGATGTTAAACGCAGACGTTGGTCACAGCTACTGCTTTAATGTGTGTGAAAATAATTCTGCTGAGACTTTCAGGTGTGACAGTTGTGCAAACCCTCTAGATATCATCCTCAAAAAATTGCGAAGCTAGCTAAATAATTTCTGTAGCTACTACAGAAAACAGACTTTCAGTATAAGTGTATCTTATTTATCACCTGGAACGACTAGCTAGCTTTCCGTTTAGCAACTTATGATAACAACACCACCTTAAAATGGGGCTCAAAAGCCTAATTTATTACTAGTGATAAATAGATATTTATAGCTGATGTACTCCTATTGCAAGTCCTCGTTGCAATGCTAACTAGCTAATAGCTGTGAATTAAATAATCTACAATTAGGATTAATCGTGAAATTTCTAATTCTGTAAAACAAAATGTGAAATTTGTTTGCATAGGATTTATCTCAAACAGAGTATATTTATCTCAGCTTGACACAATTTCCATGCCAAAACACATCACAACTTAACATGCCTATTGGAAAAGGTTTATAAATAACCCCAAGTCAAAATCTGGGATTTTTGTGAGAAAAAGTACGAATTGTAGACAATTTAAAACAACAATAATAACCAATTTAACGCTAAAATAGCTGAGTAGGTCAAGTGTCATTTCACAGGTTGGCCACAAGAGGAATAGCTTACGTTTGTAGGTAAGATGAGAATGTATGATTTTTCGTTCGATTGGACGATGGAAATATATGCTAAATGTGAATAAGTTTCGCCTTTTGCTGCTGCCCAAACCTGTGAATTCGTATTATGTGAATACAAGGAACTGAAAGTAGATCGATACGTCACAGCGTTACCTCTTCGGAAAATTGGAGCTGATCGATTGTAGATTTTTATACAAAATATTTTTTAAATTAAAGAAAATCATCAGTAAACACAACACGAGCAGATTGTATATTTTAGCACGGTATACTTGTTATATTGGAATTCTAGTGTGACCTCAAGTCAAAGACAAGCTTACACTCTGAGTGACGGGATGATCGTCACTGATTGCAAAGAAACACAATTCTCAGAAATGTGAGTAAAAAAGCAGCCGAGTTTGACCAACCAGGGTTCTTGTTCAGTGAGAATAGAACTCATACCCTTGTGGTCCGCAATAAATGACACCAGAACGCAACCACAACCAGGCCAGAATGATAAATGTGCCAAAATGGGGCTTAGAAAGAGATTGAACCTGAAAACATTTGATCCTGATACACATTTCTTTACCCCTCAGGGCATGGAGGGGTGAACCAGCTTGGAGGGGTGTTTGTGAACGGCCGGCCGTTGCCCGATGTGGTGAGGCAGAGGATTGTAGAGCTGGCACACCAAGGCGTACGGCCTTGCGACATTTCTCGTCAGCTTCGCGTCAGCCACGGCTGCGTCAGCAAGATCCTGGGCAGGTAAACCTTTATTTACGTTTCATTCAAACCTTATTAACATCTAATACATGTGTAATTACCACTTTTTAACAGCCTGAGGATTATTTTAGAAGTCATGAAAATCCAAGTACAAAGAATTCGATGTATGCAAATGTTAGAAATGACTCAAGGATCGCAAGGAAGTGGAAAAAGTGGTGGACAAGTTGCTAGCGGTTGGGGTGTAACCTGGAAGGTAACTTATCTGTTCATGTTGTGGAAAGGGTTAGGTTTTTGGAAATTAGAAATCACCAAAATTTTTGGTGTAAATCCTGACTGACATTCGGCAAACAAAATATATGCTAAATGTTATTGCAGTTTAGATTTGAATTCAACCTGAATTCACTTCAAAAGGTCTGTAGACTGGCGGTTTGTTGGCTAATCTACCTCTTAGTTGGTTACTAGCAAGTTTGCTAACTCTCACAGGCTTTTATTGGCTGGGTACAATCTTTTAGGTTTTATGTTCTTCTGCGTAATCTTCAGAAAAGCTATAGTAATTTCTGTATTTCTGGATTAACTGTCTCTCTGGTTCATGGTAAAATGATTAGCGCTCATATGATCGCTGGGAAATTCAGCATCGGTTCTTAAAGCGTCGAGTTCACCGGTCGAACGTTTTGTGAGCGTCCTCCCTCCGTTTGGGTGAAAGCAAAACGCTTTTTGCTGGCTGACGACCATCAGAGTAATGCGAACACCAAATTTTCTGTCGGGTTTAGCGCCTTTTTTGGAAAAAAAAACGGCGCAGTGAGGGAACATTTCTCCGGACCTCTGTGCACCGGTGCAGCTGACTCATCAGTTCTTGCTTTTGTGTGACCGAGTTTCAAATAAAATAAAAAAAAACTTCCCCGATCTCGAATTGAAGCGGGTCAAAGCCTTTTTTTTCTCTTCCTCTCTGTCACAAAAAGAAAAGATTCATCACATTGTACATTTGCATCCGAATGAAACGGGTGGCATACATCTGCCGAGGAGGGTGAAGGACAGAGAGAGAGAAAGAGAAAGAGAGAGAGAGAGAGAGAGGTTTAGAATAAAATGATTTATAAAGAATGGGAAGAAGAAAGAAATAACGCAAAGACAGAGACCGAGTGAGCGCAAGAGAGAAAGAAAGAGAGAGCAAGTAAAAGAGAGAGAGCGAGAGCGAGAGCGAGAGAGAGAGAGAGAGAGAGAGAGAGAGAGAGAGCGTTTGAATAGATGAAGGTGTGGGATTAGCGCTAGGGCCTTTAGCAATATCAAAAAATGTGTTTGCCATTGTTCTCCGGCTCTCCGACCCCCCCGAAGCCCCCGGTCCAGCTCAGTCATGCGTTACCACTAGGCCCTGTGTGCGTGTGTTAATTTCCTCCCTGCTCTCCGGCTAACGGGCAGACAACAAGAAAGCCTCAGCGTTTAATAGCGTGTGCACAGAGAGTAGGATGCTAAAATAAATAAGGTGGATGAATATCCATGCCTTCTCGTTAATAGCGGGATTTTCGCAACGCCTATTAAGCTTTGCTGGAGTTTTTTTTCCCTGTATATACTGCAGGGAGAAAGACTACAGGGTCTCCTTGCATTGTGTTTAGAGTTGTGTTTGTGTGTGTGTGTGTGTGTGTGTGTGTGTGTGTGTGTGTGTGTGTGTGTGTTTAGCGTAGCTACAGGAAACATAAAACCAAAGCTAGATATTTTACAAACAAATATAATTTACTGTACCAACCTGCCACAATGGTATTTGCTATTCTACTGAAAAGAAAAGAATAGAATGGAATAGAGATACTATAAACGTATAACTGTAGAGAATAATTTAATACCATAAGGTCATCACATAGCATAGCATATCGCATAGTTTAAAAGTAAACTCAAGCTTAAAAAACAATGAAAATATGTCCCAATAAATCTATTTACTTCTATCGAATTTTCACCCGAGAATGGAAATATTCACTTTTAAACATTGAGCTAGCATAGTTCAATAAAACATAAAGCTAGCATATGTGTAACATTCGATAATACCTAGATTGATTAGCTTGTTTGGTCTTCTCCATACAAGGCTCATGAGAATATGGGTAACAGTAGCAATAAGTTAATCGCAAGTTAATTCCGAACGAACTGTACAATGTGGGCAAGCGTTTGATATTCAAAACCCGAGAGCGTCTTTTAAATGAGCAATCTTAGCTTCGCTAACAATAACGATGAGCAAAAAGCCGGCTGTTAGACGTTGTTCCAGAGAGCCAATGAATATTGACAATTTCTTTCAGCTAACCTGTGAGAAAATTTTCCGAAAACATCTAGCAACTTTGATAGACTCTTCTGCTAAAAAACAATACAGTTTGATAGCATTTGATAGCAACAAAAAAATGCTAGTTAACCTGAGTGATCTAAGCTTTCTCCTTGAAATTAGCCTGCTCGTGTTAGCAAACCGCCATCAGCAGAGGTTGTACACAGAGATAAACTGGAAGCAGCTAACAAACATTGGAGAATATCAAGCTATTGGAGGAAATTTCTAGACAAATGTTTAAAGATTCTCTAAAATAATTAAAATACAGCATAATGGAGAAAACATTCCTATCCTCAAGGTTAGATTAGCTTTTCCAACACTTTCTAGCAACTGGGAATATTCTTCATTTTTTTATTTCACCAGAAGCTACACAAATTTGTGAAGCCATGCCATTCTGAGCTTTAGGAATTTGCAGATTTTTATTATAAATGCAATTTTTAATTGCTACACCACATTTTTTGTTAAATCTAGCCAATTGTTCTGTCAGTTTATCTCAGTACCAAAGTTACCGTGTAGAAATGTCAATTGTTTAACCAGAGGAAACCTCAGGACCTCTGTTTTCCCAGAGAATCATGATACTCCACATACAGAAACCCAACCTGTCCTGACTAATAATATTTCATTTCTTTACACTGATTGTAAAAGTCCATTTTGGAAAAAGGATTTTAAAAGTTTTGTGGGTGAGGGTTAAAATTAGCTTGCTATGATTAGCATGAAATGGCAAACTAAGCTAGTTAGCTATACTGGTTTTGGTAAGTTAGACGTTATATGCACATGAGTGTGTGTGTGTGTGTGTGTGTGTGTGTGTGTGTGTGTGTGTGTGTGTGTGTGTGTGTGTGTGAGAGGTTATTGTCTATGATTAACTTATTATGGTCAAGTAACAGGCAGGTCACGTTTTTTTGACAGGTACTACGAGACAGGGAGCATCAGACCAGGCGTGATCGGAGGATCCAAACCAAAGGTTGCTACACCCAAAGTCGTCGACAAAATCGCTGATTACAAACGCCAAAACCCCACCATGTTTGCCTGGGAGATACGAGACAGGCTACTGGCTGAGAGAGTTTGCGACAACGATAGCGTGCCCAGCGTCAGCTCAATCAACAGGTCAGTGTGTGTGTGTGTGTGTGTGTGTGTGTGTGTGTGTGTGTGTAACAAAAAAACAACAACAAGCGTCAAGGGTTATGTGAACACGAATATGATGGTTTCTCTGCTGCACTACTTATTTATAAAGATTGGTTTGTATACAATTTTGCAATCCACAAGTACCAGTAGCTCTTCCTGGTCCTCACCGGTCCTGATCTTCTGCATGTTCTGCGTCATCCGGACAGAACCACTGGTTTTCGGTTCCGTTTTCGGCACCGAAAAACTTTCCATGAGCTAAAAAGAAAACAAAAAACCCCCAAGATGATGATTAAGAAGAAGAAATGATAGAAAAGAGGTAGAAACAGAGGGGGATGTGACAGCGAGCCACACACATATTCATGAGTCCAGGTTCAACACCATGTGTACGATGACAGAGAAGAAGAGAAAAAGCGACAGAGAGAGAAAAAGAGAGAGAGAGAGGAAAAGGGGGGGTTAAAAAAAAAAGAAAAAGGGGGCTTGTGCTTTGCTTGAGCAATCATGCAGGAAGTGCGAGGCTGTGCTGCCTTGTCAGCCACTTCACACACACACACACACACACACACACACACACACACACACACACACTCACATGATGTCTGTTTCCTCTTTGTCTACTGTTTACTTCAGGATCATTCGCACTAAAGTCCAGCAGCAGCCTGGCCAATCAGGAAGCGTCTCAGCGCATAATTTAGGTAAGACCCATGCACCTCTTTCACAATGTTACTGTACCATGTTACCACAGCTTTAGACTAGCTCTATGCTAGTCGCACAACATTTGCCCCTCCCCCTTCCCTATCTCAACCGTGGAAAATCTTTCCTGATGGAAAATATCGAGAACAAATAAGTAGCTATGAATTGCTAGATTTCGCCAAGCTACCGAATATTACAATAATGTGAAAGCATAAGCAGATGAGTCACTGAAAAAAGAAACCCACACGGACACACAACCAGGTAAAGATGCAAAACCCACAAGCTCGGAGCAGTGTAAAACGCTCCTACGCTCTCTCCTGATTGGCTGATCGGCACCGTGGTCTCGAAATTCCATCGAGGGGACTTCTTTCATGCCTGAAGATGTGTTAGTGAAGTGTTATATCAGTCCTGGTGGACGGCACGTACGAAACATTTGTAACCACAAAACCATAAAAACACAACTAGCAACAACTATGAAGGGATTCCTACATTACCACTATTACAGGGGTCCCCGCCTACCAGGTCGTGACCTGATCCTGTTCTATTTTCTGGAAAAATAGATATCTATAAATATGGGACTGTATGATTTGTTGTTGTTGATATCAGATTTCTACAAACATCTCACAAAAGATTCTTTAGTGGAGGAGTGAAGAAAAGGGAAGTGGATGCTTAGTGGTGAAGGCATTAGACTTTGGATCCGAAGGTCATGAGTTCAAATCCCAGCCACACCAAGCTACCACTCCTGGGCCACTTAGCATTGCCTTGCATCAGTCTAATTGGCCAGTGCGATTTGATTGACAGCTGCATGAAGAAGGGATTTGTAAGAATTCCAGAGAGCGACCTTGATACAGTCTTTGTGTTTATTTATACTCTCCTATGTTTACATTCATAGCTATTGAAAGAACACTCTTATATAAATCCAATTATAAAACGGATCTTATTCATACAATTGAGCAGCTGAGGGTTGTTTAAAAAGTGGCGTCTTGGTGGTGCTGGGATTCAAACTCTCAACCTTATGTTCAGAAGTCAAACATCTTAACATCTGAACTACTATTCAGCACATCATGTAATGAATGAAGAGCATAATAAACATCTCCCAGGAAAGTACAGTGAAATTTGGATGTGGTTCATTAATGATAAATTAATGTATTAACGACTGCTGGTAACGAGGGAAAGTTACATTTAATATACTGGGAACTGTCAGTCAAAATCACACCAGCCAATGAGAGTGAAGCAGTGTTAAGCCCCACCCCCATTTAAGGTTTTAAGCTACAATAGTAAACTCGTTCAGCATGAACGAAAACTCAAACAGTGTTCACAAACCATGTTGTGCAAAAAAGAAAACTCGGAACAAATGCTTTCCTTCCTTCTTGCTGTGTACGTTTGAGAACCTCACACCAAATTCGAAGCTCCGAAACACAATCGGATCAGACGGTAAAAGAGCGACAACGTTCGTCGACTGCAGTTAAACGAAGTTCGAGATCTACTTCCTCCTTCGTCAGTAATCTTCATAATCTCACATCACTGCTTAATCGAAATTAATTTTCGCCCTCGCGCCCCGACTCCAGATCACTCCAGCGATAAATAAACCGCGTTCATCCTCTGACGGAAAATTGAAATTTAGGGATTTCGAATACTGCGTTGCATCTGCGTGAAAGAAAACACACAGAGAGCGAGAAGAATGAGAAAAGAAGATAATTGAAATGATAAATCGAGACGGAACGCGGGGATCTGCATTCATTACGGTCTCCTTCGCGCTTAGCGAAAACGAGCTCGGAGGGGCGAGAAGCGGAGCTTTTATCTCCTCGCAGAGCCATTTGTTTTCTGTCTCACTTTTTTTTTTTTTCGCCCGGGAGTTTGGATTAGCGACGTCTTCTCACCTTTAGTGTCCCCGCGGGGCCACTGTCCTGTCGCTCAAGTTGAACGTCACCTGACAGGAAATGCGATAAGGCCGGGAGAAGGAGCATGGAGGGCTGACAGGGAGGAGCGTTTTAAAAATACCGCTGTTTGGGCGCAGATTTTTTTACACGCTGACAGCTTGTTTTTTTGATTTTTTTTTGTTTTGTTCACAGAACTAGGGCAAGGGGAAAAAAAACCCACACACACTCGGGGTCAAACAGTGCGAGAGCAGAGACAAAACAGCGTAAATAAACAACATGACGGTTCATCGCTAACGTTTTTTAGCGCTGAAACACGATCCCTAGCAAGCGCAGAGTTTTACTCAAATTCCAACAAACACAAACAGTGCAGTCACGTTCAAAGGTGACATTTTAGTGCGATTGAAGTTGTGTGACTTTTCTTGACCATTTTCAGTGTCCACCGTTGCCGTGACCCAGGTCTCTGCGGTGACCAGCGACGCTGCAGGCTCCTCCTACTCCATCAGTGGAATTCTGGGAATTAGCTCGCCGGCTGACGCTAGCAAGAGAAAGAGGGATGAAAGTAAGAACGAGAGTTTTGTTTTGTTTTTTTTCTTTTCATTCTCGCTATACAGAGTGTTTTTGCTCTTTACATTCCAGTACAGTACGGCTAGCACACCAACACGTTTCTGTATCACACACACACACACACACACACACACACACACGTACGGCACAGATGGAAGGAGCTGAACGTTGACAGATGCATCGGGGCAGGGGGATTGGACACCGCTGACACGTCTCAGACAGACATCTCTATCCAGCGGAGACGCCGTGTGCGCACGTGTGCGCGCGTGTGTACGCGTGTGTACGTTTGTGAACGTGTACATTAAAATGCCATCTACGGTCAGACCCCTGCTGCATGTGAAGCGCCGACAGATGCCAAACACACACACACACACACACACACACACACATGGAACTGGAGGTTCAATACTAAAGACGACTTACAAAGACTCAACAATGTCGCTGTTCAAAAACAATTCGAAACAATTAGGAGATCTTCCACATCTTCAAACCAATGTAAAGCAGATCTTCATGTAGCTGCACTTTTGTCATCCTGGAACAGGTTTTGAGACAATAGTTTAAATTAAGGGAAAATGTCAGGCTACAGCAAAGATACAAAGACGTCCTACACAACTGTGTGCCTTTGACTTTGTGGTAACGGTTTGGAGAAGAACCACATACGGGATGGGTGGAAAAGTCCTGGAGTCTCCAATGTCAGTCCGCTGATTGAGAGAAGATATAGTTTGAGATTTTTTTTTCCTTTCAAAACATTGCCCATAAAACTGGAATTGCCTCTAACGTGGAATCCTCGCCAAAACACGCCGACCCCCAACAAATTTTGGTGTTCCTAATTGATCCACACAACAAATCAGAGTCTCGTCGGAGTTTGACGATGTGAAGATTGTAGAATCGTCGCTCTGGTAGCTGATAAGTTGTTAAGAACGAAGGTCAAGTCAAACCGGGACTTCCCGTTTTTTGTTTTTTTTGGTTTTTTTTACCTGTAACCTGTCTTGGTTTGACTTGAACGCCTCCTGGTTGCTCCACCCACTAATAGTAGTTACCATGGCAACCGGTGGAGGTATTCCTAGCACGGGAATTCGCGAGGATGTGGATTACGATGTTTGACGCGATGTTCGTTAATAAACGGAAATCGTAATTCAAATGTGATTATATGAAGAATTCGAAGAAACAATTTATGGCATAGTTTGATTTTTATTGCGATTTTTTTTCACACATCGTAACGCAAATATAAATAAAGATCTAAAATAAGGTCTTTTTCACAGTCTGCTATCAGCTGCGTGCTAGCGATGTGAACTTACTAAACTGCGCACACTGTAACACACACACACACACACACACACACCCACACACACACACACACACACACACACACAAAAACTCATTGATGTATGCACCAATTAGAGCGATGTGTGCCAATGTCATTAAAGCAGCAGTGGAATGGTGATTCTGAGAGAGAGAGGGAGAGAGAGAGAGAGAGAGAGAGAGAGAGAGAGAGAGAGAAATGAATTTGTGTGTTTAATTGACATGGAACTGCAGGTGGTCAGCTCCCTGACTGTGTGTGTGTGTGTGTGTGTGTGTGTGTGTGTGTGTGTGTGTGTGTGTGTGTGTGTGTGTGTGTGTCCTGAGAGCAGCCCACTATGCTTAATGGGCGTATGAGTGTGTATGAAGGTGTGGGTTAATATGGTTTGGATGAACAGTGATATTTCCTGAGTCCTGAGCAATGATGTAGTATTTTGTGTGTGTGTGTGTGTGTGTGTGTGTGTGTGTGTGTGTGTGTGTGTGTGTTCAGTGGTGCAGTATGGTGTGACTTGCAGCTGTTCAGAAATGCTAAAAGAGCCAGTGAAAGGGAGAGACATGAGAGAGGCTTAGAATTTTGTTTGCTTGTGTGTGTGTGTTAATGTGGGTGTGTGTGTGTATGTGTGTGTGGGTGTGGGTGTGTGGGTGTGGGTGTGGGTGGGTGTGTATTTGGGGGGAAAGCCCGTGGTGACCTGGTGACCTCAGTCAGCTAAAAGGGAAGTGGGAAGAAAGGGAGAACTTGACTTGTGAGGCCTCGAGAACAGAGGCATTGTGTCTAAGCATTCAGAGTAAAGAGAGGAGAGGAAGAAGTGAAGTAAAAAATTAGGGAGAACATGGAGACAGAAGGAGAGAGGAGCAGAGGAAGAACATGGAAAAAGAATGAGACAAAGAACATGAAAACTAGAGGTAGAGGGAGAACATGAAAAAAGAAGGAGAGGGAGAAGATAAAGACAGGAGCAGAGGGAGAAGATGAAGACAGGTGGAGAGGCAGAACATGGAAAAAGAAGGAGAGGGAGAAGATAAAGACAGGAGCAGAGGGAGAAGATAAAGACAGGTGGAGAGGCAGAACATGGAAAAAGAGGAAACAGAGAACATGAAGAGGGGAACATGAGAATACATGGAAAAAAGGAGAAGAGGGAGAACATAGAAGAGAGTTGCAGATGGAGTAAATAGGACAAAGTAAGAGAAGAAGAACATGGGAGAAAGTATGAGTGGGAGAATATGAAGACAGGAGGAGTGGGGGAACAATGTAAAGGGGAAAAGAGGGAGAACATGGAAAAAGGAGGAGAGGAAGAACATGGGGGAGAGGAAAGTGGAAAGTGAGAGAGAGGAAAAAATGGAGAACATGGGAGATCTAAGGAGATCAGGAGATTAAGAGAGAACGAGAGACAGAGCGAGAGGTAAAGAGAGGTGAAATGAGAATTGAAGAACATGGTAGAGAAATGGAAGGAATATAGAAAAGGAACAAAAGAGAGAGAGAGAAAAAAGAGAGAACATGAGAATAGAATGTGGGAAAGATGAAAGTTCAGAAGAGGAGAGATGAAATGGTGGGAAAAGGGAAAAAGGCTTAAGATGACTGAACTTTCTCACACACACACACACACACACACACACACACACACACACACACACACACACACACACACACACACACACACACACACATTTTATACTCAACAAACACAAAATTATACTCAGTAATATTCACTGAGGGGAAAATAACCTATCGGCTAATAACCGATACACCAGTCAGAAAACACACAATAAACCTGATGAGCTACATTTTAAAGAGAATATTGGCCCTGTGTGTGTGTGTGTGTGTGTGTGTGTGTGTGTGTGTGTGTGTGTGTGTGGAGAGAAAGAGACAGAAAGAGTCGATCTCATTGTTGCTTTTGTCTCTACTTTCTGAACTGAGGAAGAGCTTTCTCTCAGATCCCACCATGTGTGTATACGTGTGTGTGTGTGTGTGTGTGTGTGTGTGTGTGTGTGTGTGTGTGTGTGTGTGTGTGTGTGGGAGAAAGACAGAGCCCTGCAGCTGAGGTCTTTGTGGCCGGTTACAGAGAGTGATTTCCTATAGCCGTGCCAAAACAAAGAGCCAAAGGAGCAGCGGCGGAGCGTTACACACACCACCACAACTCACTGAATGTCTAATACCTCGGAGGATGTGTGTGTGTGTGTGTGTGTGTGTGTGAGCAGCAAGTATGTACAGCTTTCGAGGACTTAAAGCAGAGTTTTTGTAAGAGCTATGATAAACGTGAAAGTACGGCAGGACGCAGTAAAGTTCACGAGGACAGGAACACGTGAAGAAAGTCAGGACATGA
>NC_139600.1:15135575-15178075 GCF_946808225.1 Silurus aristotelis | reverse complement strand
ATCATAACCGCACTGTAACCAACCCCGTAATCCCACCATAATAACGTCATAACCACACTATAACCACACCATAATCCCAGCATAATAACATCATAACCACACTATAACCACACCATAATCCCACCATAATAACATCATAACCACACTATAACCACACCATAATCCCACCATAATAACATCATAACCGCACTGTAACCAACCCCGTAATCCCACCATAATAACATCATAACCACACTATAACCACACCATAATCCCACCATAATAACATCATAACCACACTATAACCACACCATAATCCCACCATAATAACGTCATAACCACACTATAACCACACCATAATCCCACTATAACATCATAACCACACTATAACCACACCATAATCCCACCATAATCACACCATAACCACCCCATAACCACATATTTCCCTATTATCACATGATAATCCAACCATAATCCCACCATAATTTCCCCATTATCACATCATAAATCCACCATAATTACACTATAATTACATGATAATCCCACCAAAATGACATAATAATCCCACAATAATTACACCATAATCTCATTATAATCCTCCCATAATCACATCATAACCACACTATAATCTCACCATAATCCAGCCATATTCCAGATTATAGATACATTATGACGTTCCTATAAGAAAAAACTGTCAGGATCAGGATCAGGGTCAGGGTCAGGATCAGGATCAGGGTCAGGATCAGGAACAGGATCAAGAACAAGAACAGGTACAGGATCCAGAGCAGGCAGGGTGGCAAGAATAATCCCAGGGACTATAGGATGCCGGTAATATAATCTGGATTATAAAAGTCTTTGCTGTCCCTAGGCGTGGGAAAGAC
Organism: Silurus aristotelis; assembly: GCF_946808225.1. Lineage (NCBI taxonomy): Eukaryota > Metazoa > Chordata > Actinopteri > Siluriformes > Siluridae > Silurus > Silurus aristotelis. Next base: position 15,177,215 of record NC_139600.1, on the reverse strand, counting down.
GGCAAGATGGCCGCCGACCCGGAAGTGCGTGCTGCGAAACTGGAAAAGTGCATGCCGTGTGCCCGGAAGATCCTTCAAAAACATTCTAAAAATAAAAAGCGTCTAATTAATGACACCGACACTGTTGGCTATTTCCTGACTGTAGGTACAGAACGAAAAGCACTAAACCTTGAGCAAACTAACCCACAGCAGGTGTAGAACTGAACCTCATGGGTTTCCTCCAGCATTCGTCCAGCATTAGCACTCGAATGGTCTCAGACCTGTTAGATGCTGTTCCGTGATTGAGATTCAGATTTCGGAGTCTCTCACGGGACAGAAAAAAAGGATCGAGACCTGTAATTAGAACACACACACACACACACACACACACACACACACACACACACACACACACACACACACACACACACACACACACACAGCGCTAATTGAGTGCCCCTTGGACACTGGCCATAACGAGGGAATCATGGTTTAGGGGATTCAACCATTCAACAAGATCAGAAACTGTCTATTTGTGTGTGTGTGTGTGTGTGTGTGTGTGTGTGTGTGTGTGTGTGTGTGTGTGTGTGTGTGTGTTTTTGCCTCAGTAATGTCCCCTAGAGGGAAAGAAAACAGGTTTATTTCAGCATGCCTCTACATTACAATAGGATACATTACAGATTCATATGAAGCAGCTACAGATACAAATCATCAATTTACTTAAGAGTTTTTCCTGTTGTGCGTGCAGGAAGTTACAGCTCTACCTCTGCCATGTTAATCTGTATTCTATGTGACTTTTTTAACTGATTTGCCGATCTGAAAATTTTACAATCCCTAATTCCTAAAGCATTTTGTCAATACATTTTTTTTATCCATTTCTAATTGCATTTATTTAATGCTCTGAAAATGTCCATAAAGCAACTAAAAGGGTTTTAAACTTCTTACTTCTACATTACAGGGAAAGAAAATAACCCACTGAGCTACCACTTCCCGTACTTTACATCTCATGACAAACGAGCGCTGATGAGACTCTTTCCATTTTTTTTGCGCAAGAAACACAAAACACCATATGAGCAATTACACATTTCAGTCTGTTGCTTTCGAATGTTGGCGATCACCTCGAACATTTTTCTGACCAATCAGAATTCAGAATTTCACAGCACGTGACTGAATGGTGCCAAATAAAAAAATTACCATAAAGGCTATGGATTTATGGATTATAAACTTTACTACAATGGATTCATGTTAAGATGTACTGGAAATATCATCTGTAACTGGTGGCCATTCATTTTGTGTGCTTGTTAGCAGCATGTGTCTTGTCTAAAACAAACGGTTGCTACAGAACATTGTATTTGATGTTTCATTAGCATTGTGGTGGATTAGCCGGAATCAGGGATATAAAGGTAGATTGATTCCTGAAAAAAGCGCGTCCCGATTCAATTTATCACGTCATGTCCCCTGGTTCGGAATCAGACTCACGCAGATTTGCGGATAGAGACAGAAGAACGAATACGACACAGAAGCTTGTCAGATCCGACTCCTTTGGCCCGGGCTGTGGAGAAACGAATTCGTTTCTTCCTTCCTCTCTCCACTCGGCCTCTTCCTCCGGTTGACAGTTGCTCTCAGAGGACGCGGCCCTGTCTGACTTCACCCTCCATCTCTCTCTCTCTCTTTTTCTTTCCCTCTCCCTTGTTCGCCCTGTCCACTGACCCAGAGTGGATTAGTACCCGGTCTTCGCTAATGTCTCTCTGTCGCGGCACACTTGCAAAAAATTGTCCAACATGCCAGCCCCAGAGACAGGACGAGAGCCAAGATGTGTCTATCCATCCTGTCCTCTATTCTACATTTCTTGTTCTTTTTTTTTTTGCCTCCCTATTTCCTAGTGGTTCTTCAGAAAGATGATTTCTCTTTCTTTCATTTCTCATACACACAGTAGCTATGGATGTTTGTTTCAATTCATTATGGAAGTGAATTGGACATTTACAACTTTAGCCAATAACACAGCTGTTTTAATTGAATTGGGCTCGGAAAACCTTTCTTTCATAATGCGTTCCATTCAAAATGGAGGACTGGCTGATATTTCCACTGTGCAGATAGAAAAATATAACTACAGGCGCTCCCCACCTTACGAACGATTCTCTTTGTTCATTTTATGCCATTTGTATCATACCTACACCATTTTGTTTCTTACTGTTGTTCGCCGCGGCTAGCGATTGTGGTCGTAATGGTCGTAAGTTGCATAGGTCGTAAGTCGACGACTGCCTGTATATGAATTTTAATGCATTTAAATAAGATATTTATTATATACATTTTTTATATATATTCAAAATATAGCCAAACCTCCATTTTAAGTTTTAAATATATATATATATATATATATATATATATATATATATATATATATATATATATATTTTTTTTTTTTTAACTTGAAATCTGAAATGGAGGATTTGCAGATATTTCCACTGTACAGATGGGAAAACTTGAACTCTAATCTAGCTACAAATTTCTAAAATCTCTAAATAAAAACTTTCTATGTGATTCAATAAGGCAAATATAGTACATAATCTAACCTTCTGCTGTCGAGTTAGAAACAAAGTTAGATTGGTGAATAAATAGTTGGTTACGTAGCCAAATATTCACTACGCTATTACTACGCATGTCCTTCTAAATACTGACATGAGACATTAGTCCCACCCACCAACTTGTTTACTTGTTTGACCAAGGATCAATAATTCGCAGTTCTAAAGTTGCCAGATAGAGAAATTTAACGACATCAGAAGCAAATGCCTGTCTTTCACGTCCTTTCAGTGAACTGGCTTTTTTCCGATTGAAATTATCCTCAGGTTTATTTAAGAGAGCAGTTATTATTATTATTATTCCAAACATATCCTCTCCATTCTGCAGAACCTTTTATACTTTTTCTTTGTCAGACGTCTCCCTCTGTGTGGCCAACTGTATCTGTGCAGTATCTGTGCAGTGTGTGTGTGTGTGTGTGTGTGTGTGTGTGTGTGTGTTGAGTGGGATCGATGGTGGGTGTGTGAAGCAGTGTTTATGATGATGAATGGCCTCTAGTCTTCAGCACAGAGCTGCACTCAAGCACATGATTCAGTCTGACAGAGCTGTCATGTATCCTAATACAGCGATAGACACACACACACACACACGCACACACACACACACACACACACAGAGGCAGAAAGAGAGAGTCCGACAGACAGAGAGTTTTATGAAATATCCTCTATCTATCTATCTATCTATCTATCTATCTATCTATCTATCTATCTATCTGTCTGTCTGTCTGTCTGTCTGTCTGTCTGTCTGTCTGTCTGTCTGTCTGTCTGTCTGTCTGTCTGTCTGTCTAGAGAGAGAGAGAGAGAGAGAGAGACATTTTATAATCCTTCAGATAAACACGCTCCTCTGCTGTTAGTGTGGACCTCCAGTGATGTAGGGGCTTGTTAGCGATGCGCAGTGTGGTCGCATTTGAGATGTCCAGACGACTCTCGTAGACCAGGGGCTTCTCCAGCAGCCAGTGTATTGACAGTAAAAGACACCTCCTCCCCACTCCCCAACTAAAACTGCTTCACTTTTTGCCTAATTAACCTTCTCTGATGAAAAAAACTCAAAAAATTTTAAAACATCAATTAAAACATTCACCTCAGACTGGGATCCCACCATTACAGCCAGGTCATCTGAGTACACTGACAGGTAAAGTGACGCATTAGCGTGTGGAATATTAAAACCAGAAAGTCGATTTCTCAGGGTGATTAAAAGAGGTTTGATTGCTAGAGTATACAGCATTCCTGACAGTGAACAGCCTTGTCTTATACTTCTGTACACTCTAAAAGGGGCACATAAACCACCATTAACCTTTAGTACACTTCCAATCTCACTGTACAACACCCTGATCATTGCTATGAAACCAGAGTTGAACCCAAAGCTTTTCAGCACCTTCCACAAGTATTCATGCTCAACCCAGTCAAAAGCATTTTCTTCTCAAAATCAGACCAGTCTTCAAGCCCAATAGCCTGGAGACGTACAAAATGTCAAATTTCGACCTGCCAGGCACACAGTATGTCTGGTCATGGTGAATGATCTGCTCCATCACCTTCGTCAGTCTTGAGGCTAATGCTTTTAAGAGCAGCTTGCAGCAGCACAGTATTGACTCCCTTCTTTGGCAGCAGGGTCAGCTGACCACCCTTTCAGACTGTCCTGTAGGACCTCCAGCACATGTTGCCCAGAAAACCTTGAAGAACTCGACAGGGAGACCCTCTACTCCTTGCGCCCACCCGTTCCCCATACCCTGGAGAGCCTTCTGAAGCTCGAGAGTCATCTCCCTGTCCAACTCTCTGCCACTGACTCTGAGAGCTTAGGCAGGTCCTTGAGGAAGCTCTTCTCCACTACCTGTGCCCCTGACCTCTCGATGCTATACGGCTCAGAATAAAAGCTGACTGTCTGCTGGAGAATTTCAGTGGGCTCTAAAACGCGATCCCCTGATTCTGGGCGTGTATGAATCTTTTCTGTCTATTCTTTTATACTAAATTGAAGAAGAACTTAAAAGGAGCATCCATCTCAGTAGCGCTTTTAAATCGCAAGCGAACCAGCGCCCCCTGTGCTGTAGTGTCCAGCAGGTCGTTCATTTTGGCGTTTTTTTTTTTTTAAGGGCTTCAATATGCCCTCGATTTTCTGTGGCCCCCAAATGCTGGAGTTCCACCGTCTCTATTTCCAGAGCTTTCAGAGATCTGGCGATGTCTCTTGTGAATGTTGACAGAATTCTTTGATTTGTGCTTTAGTTACATCCCACCACTGCTGTAGGGAGTTAAAAGCTGCCTTCTCCAGTTTAAAACAATTCTATATAAAAATAAAAGACTCTCTAAAATTAGCATCTTCTAAAAGTGCGGTGTTAAAATGCCAGTAGGTGTGCTTAGGTTGAATGTTCTTCTTAGTGATGGTGCACTGTACAATGCAGTGGTCTGAGATGCCTACTGGAAAAATAACACTTTGTAAAAGTAAAGCGGTCTAATCTCGCCCGGGAGAGCGTGTTGTCTCTGCAATGGGCCCACGTGCACTGTCTCTGTTTCTTATTTAGATTTCTTCATATGTCACAGAGATCGTGGGCCTCCACCAACTCCCATAGGCGCTTACAGGAAGCTGTCTGAGGTTCTGCATGGTTTCTGTCTATATTTTCTGCTGTACAGTTAAAATCACCTCCCAAAATTCAAAACCACACTCACTGTTTAAAACCTCCCGTTTTAAATGTCCATTTATATTCAAACTCGCAATGTGGATCCCGTTCTTTAAAAAAGAAATCAAAATAGAACAAACACATCATAAAAAAAAGTCAAACACACCACACACTTTATCGGTCTTCATCCCAGTTTTCCATTTTGACCTTCGGTATCAGTTTCTTTAGTCTGAAAATTTCTTGGTCGATAAAAACGCCTACTCTTCTAAAATGCTTGACATCATGAACAAACTGTAAGCGGTCTGGGAAAAACTCTTCAGTTAAACACATGCCACATTTTTCTGCACATTATTACACACACACACACACACACACACACACACACACACACACACACACACACACACACACACTAGATTATTTCTAGATGTTTTAGCGAAGAAATTGGGCCAAAAAAAAAAAGGTCAGCATAAAGTAACATGTAAAATGTGTAACTATATAAAATATTTACACAACAGAAATCCAGCCTCTGTCACACATCAGTGCGTGTTTGTGTGTTTAATTGCGCCATTATGGATACAGAGACACAATCTCAGCTGCTGCCGAGCGACAATGCTAAAAGAAAAGGGAAATTCTTAACCACACGGGGGTCACCTAATCCATGTAACATGTCATTATGACAGCCAACAAGGGATAGCACAAACACACACACACACACACACACACACACACACACACACACACACACACACACACACACTGATATTTTCAGATGTTCGGGATGATTGATTCTGATAAATATCTTACAGCAGCTCGGACCACAAATCCGGCTCTAATTCAAATCATGAGTCTTTAATAGGTTTTGGACACGTTACGGTTTCTATGGTAACACCACGTTTACATTAAACCATGTTAAAAATGACCAAAACACACTCTTATCTAACAAAGAAAGACAAATATGGAAGGAATCTCCAGGTTTTTTTTCCTAAACATCATAAATAAATAAATAAATAAATAATAAATCGCTGTAGTATAAGAAGAATGAAGCACTTCAGAAAGTGGTGTTTGGAACCCCGTTGTTCAGTTCGCTCAGCCTGGAAGTGTGCTACCGTCGCACGCAAGACTGTAGGAAGTTGCATAGACGTTGCTGGATCATTTCATCATTGTTATCGCCCGACAGTTTTGATATTTTGGTGGGTTTATTTTTTGATGGGCTTCACATTGTCAAGCATTGTCAAACTTTAGCTAAAATGTTAGCTTCAGTCACTAGCTAGTGCTTACTTAATTGCGTTCCATGTCTATTTGTTTACATTCATTTACAAACAAAACTGTGCCTCCTTTTAAAGCTCGAGTCGAGTCTTAAATACACCCTGCGTCTACCTTTGCATAGCAATATGATGCTTTGACAGGTTGCACCACCACAATTTCTACAAATAAGATTGTCAATTTCTACAAATAAGTTTCTCTAATACTTTTTAGGAAGGTTCCATTTTCTCAGGCTCCTCACACAGGATTATTTTCTTTCTTCCAGGTCGTGATCTAGGCAGCACCACACTTCCAGGTTACCCTCCTCATGTACCCCCGGCCGGCCAGGGCAGCTACTCGGCCCCGTCGCTCACAGGAATGGTGCCTGGTGAGCATTAACACCCCCCCAGATTTTTTTTCCTCACAAGATTTTAGGTTTACTGTGGGTGAATTGTTCCAAGGCATTGGTCCTCTTCCGGGCCCTGATGGTACTGTAACATCTCACGACTTATCAAATAACCCAAATGCGTTCTAATAGCGGAGTCTTATAGCATTAAGTCCTTACCAAGAATATCTTTGTTTGATTTTCACTATACACCAACAGTCTCTGCTGTCCGCTTTCTTTATCTCTCCTTTTCACCCCTGCATTATTTCTGCCGAGGTCCCTGTGGGAGGTGCGCATGTCTTTGCCACTTCCTGTCTGCCAGGTTGACAGCGCTCCCAGGGGGTTCTGGGACGTTAAGGAGAGAGGGGGCGGAGGGTGACGGACAGTTTAAAAACGAAGGGGGGAGTATTTGAGTTCTGAGCCAGGACGGAAGGGCCATTAGGCCCCAGTCTCACAGCTGTCCCCTCTCAACATCAGTAATTTGTTTTTAATGAGAATCATCGCTGACCCTTGACTAATTCATTCATCCATTCTCCCGCGCACTCTGTTCTTTTCCTCCAGCTTTGCTTATGGTTCCGCCTGCCGCCGACTTCACGGCCAACACAGATTTACAAACCCGCAGAGATTTAGCCTGACACTCAGACACAGGGAAAGTGTATTATATTTAGAGCAACAGTGTCACCCTGCTGTCTGTCAGTGGCCCGACTCATTAACTACTCCAAAACTGGTCTCATTAACAAGAAGAAGATGACACACTTGTAGATGTTGAAGAGTGTATCTCAAGCTAAAATGTCATTTAGTGCTGACTAAAAGTTTTTGGCAAAGCTTGTGTTTACTCCAAAGTTTTCCCCACGGCATGACAACCGCTCCATCAGTACCATCAGAAAAATAACCTGGGAGTGTGTCATGTAGCCCAGGTGGTCACAGGCAGAACTAAAGGAAAAAGAACTACAAATCAGGGCTAAACTGTAGAAAAACTAGCCAACTGATAAATGCTAACAGCAGTAACATGTTTACTCCACCTGTATAAAATAGATAAGATGTTTCTATAGTATACATTCTGTATCAGGGCCAAACTTTAGGGATATTAACATGGACGTCAATGAAGCTCTGGAATGAAGGTACCATTAAACTAAAGCTACTCCAGCATGTGTGGAACCTGAGTGGAACCTAAAGAAAAAGGACTTTATAAAGGGTCAGGACCAACCTGTTGTAAATACTCACTAATTTACAAAAGAATCTCAGCATCCTTCAAAACTGTTTTCAAACAGTATTGAGGAATGTTTAATCAGCAACAACAACAACACTTGACCAGTGCTAAAGCTAATCCTAATCATATGCAATCTGATGCTCCAATTTTAGTTTCTATTTCTATAGAGAGTGAATAAGGAATAATATATAAAAGGAATATAATATAAAAGGAATAAATGCCATTTGTACCACATATCCAAAGCTAGTACTTATGCTAAAGCTAACTCTATCTTAAGCAGAACCTGAGGAAAATGGCAGCCATAATGTATTAAGACCAGACTGTAGGAAAAACAAAAGACAAAAGCATATCACTATTTTTGGGGGAACTTGAAAAATATTTTACAATTTTGCAGAAAGCATAAACCACTTAACAAATGCTAATGCAAATGCTAACTCCCACTATAGGTGCAATAGTTGATAGAGCTGTCGGAAATGTATCTGAAACACACTGTGCGGAAATGTGGCAAGTTGTAGTAACTTGATTATACAAAGTTAGTTTAAAGGCTAACGCTCTCATCTTTTTCAATGGCGCCAGAGAAGGGAGATTTTCTCTCGGAGGAGTAAGTGACAAGAGATATCAGGATGCCATCTATCCCATAATTCTGACTCATTTCTTAATTTCATGAATGTTGCTGCCTGTTCTACCTTCCTGAGATACTATTGTAAAGTAGGTTCTAGGTTCTGTCTCCTAGAGGCTCCACCAATGTTGACATTTTCACCTCGATGCTGCCTCTCTTGCACTTGTCAAGCTGTCAAGCTGAGTGTCCCCTCAACCCAGTCTTCCCTGACTACAGTAACTGTAGTTGGAACACGACATGCCCTGCCCCTTCTGTGTTTTTTTTTTTTTTTTTGCTATTGACATGCTGCTCCAATGAACTAATAGGCCTCTGATTATTCATCTGTGGTAACTATTCATTCTGGTCTGGGTCTTTAAGGATATGGTGCCCAAATCCTGGGAACTCTGGGTACAGATGCATTCAAAACCCAGAGCAATTTACTGTAGCCAGTTTACCAACCTGTCAGTTTTTTGAGGAGGAAACCAAAGAACCCTGAGCAAACCCTTGAGGAGGAAACCAGAGAACCCTAAGCAAACCTTTGAGGAAAGATACTAGACAACCCCAAGCAAACCCTTTGAGGATAGAAACCAGAGAACCCTGAGCAAACCCTTGAGGAGAAAAACCAAAGAAACACAAACAAACCATTAAGGTGAGAGATCAGAGAATCCTGAGCAAATCTACTGACTTGGAGAGTATTAGCAATAATCCAAGCTCAAAAGCAAACCAGGGACCCTGTCACTCGATGCGCCTCCTATCCACCCAAAGTAAAGAACAAGAGAGAGTGATTAAAAATAATTAGCATAAGGTTCGACAAGAAAGAGTGATGAAAATTCATCAGAGACATAGCTCACAAAAAACGACTTCTGAGTTACATCTTGTTACCTGGGCTTATGCCATTTCTACACCATGTACCTTTATTCCCTTGGTCTTAATTAAAAGACGAGCATCTTCAGTATAGCTTTTTTTTTTTACTTTACAATGATAATGACTTAGCTCAAGGATGCACGGGAAAACAAAAAAAGTCCTTGATAAAAACGCTATAAATATCAGTTTGAGGGAGAAATCGATTACCGCCCCTCTCCCTGGATCTCTTTACTCTTCATCCTCTACTTTATTCCACTGTGTATCACTTTTACGCCTCTTTTTCTGTCTCGCTCTTGCTCTCTTTTAGCAGGGGGCTGACACGTGGTGGGAAGGGGGGCCACGGATGCAGCCAGGCAGAACCGACAGAGCCTGAGACGGAGGGTGGAAGAGAGAGAAAAAGAAATCTTGTGGCAGTCAGTGAAGGGAGAGAGTTCCCTAGAGAGGCAGAATGAGAGAGAGGAAACTAGTGGAGCAACGGAGGAGAAAAACCATCGCAAATTGACACTTGCACTCGTTCGATAGTCGCAGAGTTTTACACACTACCACCACGGACGCTCATTGCCTTCTTTTGTGTTTCCTATGGCAGGGGGCGAGTTTTCAGGCAGTCCATACTCCCATCCGCAGTATTCTACGTACAACGAGTCGTGGAGGTTCGCCAACCCGAGCTTGCTGGGTAAACACCACACACCACTAACCCTCACACACACACACTTCCTGGATGGTTGGAGTCTAGCACCTGATGAATTTAATCAGGTGTGTTTGAACAGAATCACCAAACAGTGCTGGACTATAACCAGTCCAGCACAGTTTGGGACTCCCTAGGGGTAATCAATGGTTATCTGGTTTTTGGGAGCTTAGTGGTTAAGTCATTGGACTTGGATCAGAAGGGTACTAGTTTTATTCCAAGCACCATCAAGCTGCCAGCTCTGGGACCTTGAGCAAGGCTCTAAACCGCTATGGGACCTGAAGCAAGTCCATTCCTTATACTAAAATAAGGAACAGTAAAATAATCTGAGGGCAGATGTTGTATTCTCCGACTATCTACTCAGTCGACATGACTATGCCAGATCGGGCTCAGAGTTGCACCAAATTCAGGAACTTATTCTGGGAACACTTGGGACAAGGTGGTGGTGGGACACCAATATGCTGCTGGGCACTATACAAATTCACACTTTATCAATTCATCTTGGCTATTCACCTACCAAATAGAAAGGTGGTAGCTTAGTGGTTTTAGTGGAATTTGGATCTGAAGGTTATGAGTTTAAATTCCAGCCAAACCAAACTGCCACCCCTGTGACCTTGAGCAAGGCCCTTAACCCTATAGCTGAGATAAAAATGGAAGTTGCTTTGGATAAGGGCGTTTGTCGAATGCTATGAATGTAAATGGGAAGAAACTGGACAACCATAAATTGGGGAGTTCAGGAATCAACCAGGAAGCATTGCATTGCAAACTGGATCTATTTAGTGACATAACATTTACATTTATGGTATATTATAGATGCCCTTATCCAGAGCCACTTATGTTAATCTTATTCATACAACTGAGCACCTCTGGGGTTAAGGCCCTTGCCCAGGGGCCCAGCTATGTGTGGCTGGAATTTGAACTCATGACCTTCAGATACAGAGTAAATTGCCTTACCACTAAGCTATCACCTCGTTGGTAGCAGACAGAGATGTTACAGGTTACAGAAAGGTTTTGTGGGGTCTGTGCAAAACATTTTACCCCCCCTGTCTAAACATATGTAGTGCTTTATACATTTACATTTATGTCATTTGGCAGACGCCCTTATCCAGAGCGACTTACAACTGAGCAGGGGAGCGTTAAGGGCCTTGCTCAAGGGCCCAGCAGTGGCAGCTTGGTGGTGGTGGTGGGATTTAAACTTGTGACCTTCTGATCCAAAGTATAGTGCACTAACCACTAAGCTACATTGTCCCACATAAAGTGTAGTGTACAGAAAAAAGAAATGTACACCTGGCACTGGAAGTGACTTTTGCTTTAACGGGGATTTCTGTGTGTGTGTGTGTGTGTGTGTGTGTGTGTGTGTGTGTGTGTGTGTGTGTGTGTGTGTGTGTGTGTGTTCTGTTTGCAGTGTTTCAGCAGGAGTACGGTTCTCTTCTAGGCTCAGAAAGAGCAGCTTCTTCAGGCCTTTTCCCTAGCCAGACCACACAACCTGCAGGTACCATAAAACCAAGCAACCCACCCACCACACACACACACACACACACACACACACACACACACACACACACACACACACACACACACACACACACACACTCAACAAACCTCAGGAGTGGAAAAATACCCAGAAATGGCTTTTTTTTTTACTGTTTCTGTAGGACACATAATAATTGTGTTGGTGTGAGTACTGTGAGGTAGTTATTAGTGAGAGAAAACATACACACTACTATACACATTAATCAGTATTGTAAAATTTGTGTAAAACACCAGAGCTCCATCCATCTGTCCGTCCATCCATCCGTTCATCCAGTCATCCATCCAGCCTCTCCTTTCTCTCCTTTCTTGTCGTCCTCCCATCCCTCCCTTAATTTGTGTCTGATGGAGAAAAACAGCCAGTTTCTTTCCAAACTCAGTGTGATACTAAAGGCTTTTCATCTTTAAGAGGTCCATCAGCACTTAATGCCAGCACACACTGATCGAGACGGATATGTTTGGCTTCACGTCTGGAAATGGGTTTTTTCTGTCCTTCACAGAATTATGACTCTCAGTAAGAATACTGTCATGGAGTAAGAAGGGTAGAGCGTCAGCATCCTCTCCGACACGGCCATCTTTAAATGACACATGCATTACACTGATCAGGCATAACATTACGACCACCTGTCTGATATTGTGTTGGTCCCCTTTTACTGCTTAAACAGTCGTGACCCTTCGAGCATTAACAGCATTAACATCTTCAGCAGGTTGAGCTACAGGAGCTTGTCTGTTGGATCGGACCACACGGACCAGCCTTCACCCCCCACTTGCGTCAATGAGCCTTAGCTGCCCGTGACCCTGTCACCGGTTCACCACTGTTACTTCATTGGAGCACTTTTGATAGATACTAACTAACATCTCACAAGAGCTGCAGTTTTTGGAGATGCTCTGGCTCAGACATCTAGACGTCACAATTTGTCAAACTCAAATCCTTACGCTCGCCTATTTTTCCTGCTTCTAACATCAACTTCGAGGACAAAATGTTCACTTGTCTGATAAATAAATCCACCCACTAACAGGTGCCATGATGAAGAGATCATCAGTGTTCTTCACGTCACCGCTCATAATGTTATAACGCCATAATGTCATGCCTGATCAGTGTAGAAAATTATTGGGACACATGACTTTTCCAGCCATGTCTGATTCTTCCTCATGGGGTATATCAGCAGAAGAATGAGGAAAAGAGGAAGGAAGAGGAGGAGGTTTATAAATGTGGTGAAGGAAGACATGCAGGGGATTGGTTTGAAAGAGGCAGATGGAGAGGACAGAGTGAAATGGAGACGGATGATTCGCTGTGGAGACCACATACAGGAGAAGCTAAAAGAAGAAGATGAATAATATGATACAAACCAGAGCAACATATTCAGAGCTCGAGAAGACAATCGTGTAGAAGAACATGGTGTGGGGTGGGACAGGGTGAGGCAGGGCAGAGCAAAACTGTTGTGCATTGACTGTTCGAAGATTTTGTGCTCAGCAAAACATTGTAAGAAGAGGACATGTGTGGGATTCTCACTTCCTGCCTGTTGTTGCTTTTGAAATGCACATAGTTGTCCATATGAACTTTTCAGAGTGAACAACAATGTTGAATGAAGCCACTGATGGATTGTGGGCTGACGGTTAATCAGGGTTTTGTTCAAGAGAACCACAAACCCAAATAAACTCAATAAGATGGCAAGAAACTGAGGCAAATATGAAATATTTCACGCTTTTAGCAAAAACGTGCGTTTTCGAACCGAGAAACGAGTGAACGCAGTGCACATCAGCCACATTTCAGTGATGCAGCTGAAGTCTACTTGACAGCAGAACATTTAGGGAGGAAGAAACGCTGGAAGAAACTCCAGACTCGAACTCGCCACAACACACGTGACCTTATTTGAGGGATTTTTAGTTAGAAATAGTTTAAAAGTAGGTTTTGTGTTCATGATAATTGTAATAGAAATCAATCCGTGTTTGAGTCATTAATATCATTCTACTAGTAGATCAGTGTGCTGAGAGTCACATTCGAGTCTTTTCACATAAACGGAGGTGATTAAGTAAAGAGTCTTGTGATAAATCTGATAATAGAAACATTATAGTTATAATAAATTACAGTACTTTGGATGCTTGATTACATTTGAAGACAAAAACTTTAATATTTTTACTTAAGTACAAGTTCAAAAAGAGACTTTTACTTTTACTGGAGTCACATTTTACCGAATGGATCTACTTTAACTCAAATACATGCTTTGTGTACTTCATCCGCCACTGCCAGAATCGAAATGTATTTAGCCGACAGTGCAAACTTTTAACAATGAAGCTCATCACAAAGCTGCTTTAAACAACACTGCATTAAGATTCATTCATGTAAATTCATAGATTTATCACACACAAGGTGACTAGTGGAGATAATACGAGGAAGAAATCCGGAAAGGAACCAGACTCACATCTTCATCCTCATCCACATATATTTTCCTTTCAATTCATTCAGATACAGTTTCATCATTTCTGAGGTTGTTGGCTGAATAACCTGACCGGTGGACGCTGTCATTGTTCTGCAGGATCTCCGTATTACTACGGCGCAGCCACACGGGGTTCAGGACCTGCGGCCACGGCCACAGCCAGCGCTTACGACCGCCACTGAGAGGAGGGGAGGAGGGATGGAGAGACGGAGAGAGGAAGGAGAGCTACAGAAAAGAAAGATGGAGAAACAAATAGAGAGAGAAAGAGAGAGACTACATCCTTTTTCCACATCTGTCACACTGCATCCTTTCATTCGGAACTTTTGCTTGGGCCAAACATATCTACACACACACACACACACACACACACACACACACACACACACACACACACACACACACACACTAATACCAGATTTAAACCCCTCACACTAACTAGCACCCATTTCTTTGGTACCACAGCAATGAAACGATGACGTCCCCAATGTTACATTGCTATAAAAAAAGATTTATTTTTTTCCACTTTTATTGCGTAAGTCAAAACGTCACGTTACGCCTCGAATCCTCGTGCGATTTTATACAAAGGCGGGAGGCCTTCCTCTCTTTCTCCGTGTAGATAACCGCTTCAGAACTCGTGTACCATATGTACGTTTGTCAGATTTAAAGCTATTTATGATGGAGACATATATATTAAAGAAACAATTTGTATGTGTAAAAGTTTACCGCAGACACGAGTTCCATTTCTGGCAGGAGACGTTTTTTTTGTTTTTTTTGTTTGTTTTTTAATAAATGAAAAATTTATACGTACAGAGTTTTTATTTCACAGTTTTTTTTTTTCGCTCCTATAAAATCGTTTTTTTAGACATTTAGGGACAAATGATTTTTCTAACGCACCATGAACGTTTATTTATTAATTCTTTCGCCAACACCCATTTTGGAACTGTGAAAATCGTACAGTTAATTTTAGAGCGAAACATAAAAATATTTGAAAGCTGGTCCGTGAGGGAGATACCTTCATTTTTTTATCTTCCAAAAACAGGAAGTTATGCTATTTACCTTAAAAAAAATAAAAACGTATGCTGGTTACGTTTACAGAACAAAACGATTTTTCCCTGGTGGGGAAACGTCACGACAAAACGCCCATACCTTGAAATTTATCAGGGTTTTTTTCTAACCTCTAATGGAGAAAGTGATGTTAGTCTCCAGAACTTCCTCTAAAATCCAGTCTGGAACAGAAAGCATGTAGACATTCAGTGATAAATTTTTGCCTCTTTCCCTCTCCCTCTCTCTCTCTCGCTTTCTCTCTCTCTCTCTCTCTCTCTCTCTCTCTCTCTCTCTTCTTCTCTCTCTCTCTTTTTTATTTGCTCGTTCTTTCGTTCCGCGCCAAGACAATGCATGAAACCGTGGTGAAGGCCTTAGCGAACTCAAACGCAACCTGTACATAGCGGCATCATGACGAAATCCTTCCCCGTGTGTGTGTGTGTGTGTGTGTGTGTGTGTGTGTGTGTGTGTGTGTGGTCAAACATGTACAATACACGTCAATCGTTTTACTTCCACGCAAGCGTTTTTTTTCCCATATCCCAATGTTCCTATCTAACTGTAGATTGTAGTGGACGAGAGAAGAAAAAGAAAAAAAAAAACGTCGTTAATTTAGCTAGCGTTCGTGCTGTGTTTTTCCCGCCTCTCCTTTTCTTTCCTTTTCTTTCTTCTCGTTTTTTGGATACGCCGTGCATCTCCGAGTTAGCATTTTACCGAGTGGAGAACGTTTGTAGATTTAGTCCCCAACACCAAAAGTTTTGACGTGAAACGTGGAAGGACAAAAAAAAAAAGAAAAAAAAAAAAAAAAAAAAGAATGCTATATCTATGAATATACAGTATATATATATATATATCTATATAAATAAATACAGAAGACGCTGATAGTTTTGACTTTTTTACGTTTTGTTCCGTAACGTAGCTTTAGAGATACTTTCGTTCATAGACCTTAAGTTGCGCGTCAAAGTCGCGCAACTCTAAAGAAACCCTTGATGCCGTCTTGCCACAACGCTCCTGGCGACCTTTGAACCTTTGGAGTCTGAGGCATTATGAACCTGAACTACACCAGCTGAAATCGAGGACAGTGCCTTTAACTTTTTTTCTATCGAGTCATCCCGAATGACCACGCGTCACTAAACGACGAACGCGAGGTCGTAGGACCGCGCCCAATCAACCGATCCATCAGTGCCACTGACCACACGTGTGTTCCAGGCTGAAGGAAACGAACGCAGACCTTTAAATCAGAGTCAATTTAATCAATCACCGAACACACGGATTAAACCAAACCGAAAGCAGGCCGAGTCTGTCGCTGTCGCGAGTGTAAAGAAACGTGTAACCGCGCTTTAACACTGTGGTGTTTTCACTAGAAAAAAATAATTGTACGAATTCTACTAATTGTATCGCTTTTATTTGAAAGAAACGTGCACGTGAACTTATAAAATCCTCAGAAATCTTTTCTTTTCGAAACCTGCGAGGAGTGTTTTTAGTTTTTTTTACCGATCTTAACTCCGCCCCCTCACCCGTAACTCGAACGCGACCGATTTGACGGATTATGCAAAACAGTTACAGAAAATTTTCGGTGTCAAAAAAATTGCTGCGTTTTGTATTTTTGTTTTAGTGTGTGTGTGAAAACATACGTACTCCTTAAACCTTAAACTCGAAAAGCATACGATTTTATTTTGCGGTTTGACGAAATCGTAGGCAATCGGAGCTGAAATGTTAAAACTCGCACAGAAACAATACAAAAAAAAAAAAAAAACATTGCCTTAAACACACTGTTCTTGCATAAGACCCGCCCCTTTTTTATTTATTTGTATTTATTTATTAATTTTTTTTATTATCTGACTCCCTTGACATCGGCTTGACCCCCCTGGTTAAACAGAGATACGCTCCCATTGGCTCAGAGGATGATGATTGACAGCTCTGGCACTGAACAGTAACACAGAGTGGGCTCTTCCTGCACCGGTTCCTGCCCTTCACGTCAGCCCCTTCAAACTTGCGCCGTGTACACACACATGTAGTCCTTTTGTCCTCTGGCGGGTCGAGAACACGCGTCAAACCCACCCCCCCACTCCCCCCTGCCCCCGCCTCATACCCCTTCTACCCCACCCCTACGGGGACGAGTTAATAAAACCTGCTGCGCCATCAAAAACCAAGACGTTCTCGCTTTCCTCCACGTCTCGCTAATCTCATCAGTCCTTCCTCACCCACTTCCCAAGGATTAAACCCTTTACCGTACAAACTATTCTGCCGATAGGATTCGGGGGCGGGGGGGGGGGGGGTCGCTTTCACGTACCGCCCAAGAGAAAAAGGCGATCATATCTATGCGAGTGTTTCTTTATTATTCTATATTACACTTTTGAGCATAGCAACATTTATATTAAACAACATCTGAAAAGATGGACGTGTAAGTGGACGTGTTTTTAGCGCTACGGTCAGATCATGCTGAGATGCTAGCCATCAACTTTCATGCTAATCTCACCGACAAATCCGCCGCGCCCTCGATCGTTTAGAATGCGTTTGAAAATGAGATATTTTTATCACTATGGCGTTGAACGTTACATGAAGAGAAATCGGAGAATGTTCTTTTTACAAACTCGTAATGAGAACGACAACGTCGTCACAGCTGTGTACAGACGCTAACTTCTCGCTAAGACTAGCCGAAAAATTGCCAAACGCCTCAGAGGAATTTCAGTTTATTGTGTTTCAGGGCGGAGTCTAAACATCTCAACCTTAAACTGTGTATGAGTTCTGTTTACTTTGCGTTCATTGGGTTTTTTTTATTTATTTTAAGATTCAAAGCAGAAAAGAGTGAAAAATGTTATTGTATTGTTTCTGAGCAACACAACAAAGTGCAACAATCATCATCCCGAACTACAAAAAGGGAATCAGTGCCATACAAAGTGCACAATGTTTCCAATCTAACATCCGAATTCCCGACCTGGAGGTCAAAGGGAATGTCATTGGAGGGACAAATGTCCACACTGGAGCCTGATGATAAATGATGAATATTATGATACACAATAGAACAACTAGAGACCACAGACAATCTTGTAGAACATGAAATGGGGCAAAACAAGACCTCGTAGTGTTCACAAGTGAGTGTCTGAAGATTTTCTCCAATGCAAAAGGACATGTGAGAAGTAGAGACTCCCATTTCCTGTTTTTTTCTGATCCAGATGAACTTCTGATGATTGATCAGTTATTTAACATCTGGATTGTTTAAGAGAAACACAAACTCAAATAATTCAAAGTCACAAAAATCAAAGATAAAAAAAAAAAAATGAATGAACGCAACGTACACGGACCTTTTCAACTAAAACGGTAAAGATGACGAGGATTTGCAGATTCCGCGTTCCCTCGCAAGATTTTATTTGGATTGATGTTTGTTTCTGTTGTCGGTTTTGTCACATTAACACCACTGGACACTCGGATAACAGCACAGGATTGTTTTCAAACTGATTTTATCAATGGAGCCAAAATGCAACCCAAAATACATGACTTTCATGAAGATCTTCCCTGATTTGTATCCCAGAATTCAGTGCGGGAAAAAACCTTTGACATTTGAGATTTAAAATGATTATTAATGGTAACAAAATAACTCAACAGGCTGCCGATGTCCCACCGTCGCTCGCCAACACGACAAAATCAGCAGATCAACTCGGTAAAAGACAAAAACCCACCTTATCGTGGCCTTCTGTGTACAATCTGAAGTTCCATCTTTAATTGTTTCCTAATAGACCTTTCCCTCCTTTTCCTGTGGGATTGATACGGATTTTTTTTACTGATTTTTTAAAAAAAATTAATAAGGTGAAAAAAAAAAAAGGAAATTAAAAAAAAGATTCAGTGTTGGGAAATGGGGTAAAAATGTGGAAAACGTGACGATCAGTTTAAAAAAAAAAAAAAACACAATGTTGAAACATATCTGTAGCATCCACCAAAGCTAGAGATACTCATACAAAAACCCCAGACAGACAAATTCACATACCATCAGAATACGGAGGAATATAAAAACGATGAATCGCTTCTTTAAGAAATGTGTCAGTTTTTTATTGAATTTTCTATAGTAGTTAAACGAACAAATCTCTGTGTGTGTTTTTTTCCCTCTGCGTGTGCTGTGTGTCGTTTTAATATTCGAATGTATTTACTGCGGTACAGAATTTGCCAAAGATACCATACCACTTCTTTTCTTTTATTTGTCCTTGTTTTATATATATCTATTATACGCTTTTCGAGTCAGCCCATGGTTCCTGAAATAATTATTACTGATACTACTGTTTTTCTTTTTTTCATTTCTCACTTTCTAATGTTATAATGATTCTAATGATTTGAAGATTCAGGGTTTATTTTGTGTTCGAAGTGTCCATTCGAATGATCTGGCATTCGTCCTGAAGCCCCTTGAAATCAGTCCCGGGGTAAATAAGGCTACTAAGTGTACTGTACATGCAGACGAGTGAGTGTTGTTTGTGCATTATTGATTTTATGTACCTGTAATGTGAAATGAAGAAGTAATTATTTGTAAATATTTGACATAATTTTATTGGTTCATCGAAAATAAAGGTAATTTTTTTAAGTTCAGGCATTTTTCGCTTGTACCGTGTCTATGTAGCAGGTTCACGCCGCACGGGAGGTCACATGACTGTTGACGATATATTTAATACTATTTATACTATCTAACTAACTAGCTATTATAATATATATAAATATGTAAATTTGCAGATTTTGTGTTGGACTATTCTCTTTCAAGATTTCATTTGGATTGATGTTTGTTTATATTGTGGGTTTTTTTGCACTCAATTAACCAAAACAGCATCTTTTTTTAACTGATTTCATAAGTGGGAACAAAACAGCAACTCAAAATGTATGACTTTCATGAACAACTTGATTTGAGTTTAATAGTCTTATATCCCAGAATTCAGTGCAGCTATTAGGAAGAAAACAGGACATTTGGGTTTCTAGAATGTATAATAATAATATTTAATAATAATAATATCTATCTATCTATCTATCTATCTATCTATCTATCTATCTATCTATCTATCTATCTATCTATCTATCTATCTATCTATCTATCTATCTATCTATCTATCTATCTATCTATCTATCTATCTATCTATCTATCTATCTATCTACTTTAATGTTTCCTGGGGTATTTAATTCCCTATATATATATATATATTTTTTTTTTAACATACCGTAAGAATTTGCGGGTTCTGAAACGAGGCTCATGCTATAAGAGCAGTTAGTGATCTAAAATCAGACCAGATGTTTTATCAGGTCAAAGGTGAAATCTTCGTTCCTTTTTCACAGAACGGTGTCACTGACAAAACTCAAGACGTGAGAACGCAAGACTAATTACAATTGTCATTTCAAATTCAGAATCCTCCAGTGTTTCTCGAGTCCCTGTCTACTCTTAATGTGTGTGTGTGTGTGTGTGTGTGTGTGTGTGTGTGTGTGTGTGTGTGTGTGTGTGAGAGAGAGAGAGACTTATTGACATCTAGCCTGAGCATGGATATGGTTAAGATCGCCCCCCTGTGCTGGGGGAATGGAAGCTGCCCACCCATCTCTTTTGGCTGGTGGCCCAGTCCACAGGAGGCCGGAACAGGGGGGTGATAATGGGGCACAAGCAGTGACACACTGACAACACGACACACACACGTGGAAAACAGCTTCGACCCAGCTGGATACAACATCGCAATGGGCTGAGATTTGGGCATTTAGCCCGGACTACGATCACACACACACACACACACACACACACACACACACACACACACACACACACACACACACACACACACACATACTTTGGGTCAGTGCCCGGTTTCTCAGTGGCACTAGCAGGAGAAATTCCCATGCTTGGGTTCCTGCCCAGTTTGGTGACAGTGGCAAACTGTGATTGCTGTGCACTTTGGGGCTCGGCCAAAACTCATGATGAGAAAGGACTCTAAAGGGATTGGACCGTGCGTGTGTGTGTGTGTGTGTGTGTGTGTGTGTGTGTGTGTGTGTGTGTCTGCTTTTCCAGCCTCTTTAGTTCTCTTTAGTACTCAGAGTGAAGGTTAGCCATTAGAGGAACCCCATTAGAACCAATTACCACCCAGAGAACCCTTAAGGAACCGGCGCTGGCTTCAAGGCCATGAAGCACGCGAGTAACCGACGTATACAGTGGCAAGAAAAAGTGTGTGTACCTTTTGGAACTTCATGGTTTTCTACATTGAATTTTGGACCAAATGTGCTCCGATCTTTTTGACCAAATAATAACACAAAAATGATTTTGATCACTTTTGAGAACAACCATAAAAACCTCTGGTGCTCATGGAAAAAGTATGTGAACCCTTCAGCAAACTGGAGTCCAGGATCTTCCAGGAAGAATGGGCTGAAATCAGATTTCTTTTGTATCAGTATTTAGAACATATTTTCAGTGCTTTTGACTTGGAGATGAAGATCAGAGCGATTATTTTTATGTCAAATTTATGTAGAAATCCATGAAATTCCACAGGAATCACACACTTTTTCCTTTTTTTTTTTTACTTTTTTCTTTTTCCTACGTACGATGCAACTTCCTGTTTGTTGGACTTGAGGAACGTCCTATGAGAAGTGTCTTTGGAAGGTCTTGACTTTAAATCTCAGGACCACCAATCTGCTACTGCTGGGTTCTTGAGCCTTCACCCTTAACTGCATAACACTACATTGCCAAAAGTTTGTGGACACCTGACCTTTCCTGCCAATTGTGGTTCTTCTCCAAACTGTTACCACACAATTGTATCTGATGTCTTTGGACATTCCAGCATGGCAATCCATGAAGATCTGCTTTACATGGGTTGGAGTGGAAGATCTCCTGCTCTAGAGCTCCGAAACATCTTTTTTGAATTCATTACGCCTGAGGAACATCCTCACCTTCTCAAATACATCAGAACCTGACTTAACTGTGGATGAACAAATCCACAAACCTCCACAAAATCTAGTGGAACATCTCCCCAGAAGAGTGGAGCTTATTATAACAGGATATGGAGACTCAATGTGGAATGGGATGTTCAAAAAGATGCTCAGGTCTCCACAAACTCTCCATCCAGTGTTTTTTTCAGTGTAGTTAAAGCAGGCTGAGATGTGGAGATGAGCGGCTTGGTGTTTTTTTCAGTGTTTGGCCGCAGTCTCGAACGTCTTCCCAGCAGATTCGTCTCGTTCGCGAGTGAATTATTTGCTTTGACAAATAAGAAAATGTTTTCCTATCAATCGCTGCCCTCGCGCGAAAAAAAGAAAAGGAAAAAAAAAAGACAGAGAACGTGTTAATTGCATTCCAAACTTCTGAGCAGCACCCAGAGTTACTCGGCGGACTAAAATGAATCATCCAAGTTCGACAAATTGCCCCCTTCCCTTATTAAACTCGCTCTTCAAGCCTGATTAGATAAATAATTAAGACATTTCCATTTTTCGTGTCTGTTTTATTTGCACTCGTTCGGCGCTAGGAGAAAGGGAGCAGAAGGAACGGCCATTAGAGGGACAGAAAGCCGTGCAAATTAACGTCACTCACCGAGTGTGTGTGCACCAACCGGGCGCCGGGTGTAATAGGGACGTAATTGCGAAGGTCTTATTAAGACGGCGCTGGATGTTCAGGTGAACACACACACACACACACACAGAATACGGTTCTAACTCTGAGAACGGCACGTGGGGTGTGTAGCATAAACACCCTCACCATCTGATTAGCAAAAGAAGCCTTTCTCACACACACACACACACACACACACACACACACACACACACACACACACACTGTAGAGGGTAAAAGGTGAACAGCATCTCGCAGAGCTGAAGAACTTCTCGCTGCAATTAAGTAGAAGTTCAAACCGAAGTTCTTCCACTTTTTACACTGAGACGTCTGCAGACGTGTGACGAAAAAAACTCCAGGAGCTCCTCAGAGCCGAGTCACGAGATCCAGACCTTCATGACCTGGAAGTTTGGTGCCACAGACCACATAGACTTCAGGAGGAGAAAATCTGAACCCAGTTTCTTTAGAAAAATGATGAAGCTGTTTATAAATGTAACTGTAATAATGTAATATCTTTAGAATGGAGAATCAAGTGGCCTCTTAATCAAGAGCTCTACATGATGAGGCAGTAGATGATGTACAGCTTGGGGCCCTTGAGTGAGGCCCTTAACCCTCTGAGCTCCAGGGGGTGCTGTAACATGACCCTGCGCTCAGACCCCTAGCTTTCTTTCTTTTTGTTGATTTTCTTTCTCAATCTTCTTTCTTTCTTTCTTTCTTTCTTTCTTTCTTTCTTTCTTTCTTTCTTTCTTTCTTTCTTTCTTTCTTTAACTCTATTCTTTTCTCTCTCTTTTCTCTCTCTTAACTCTATTCTTTTCTTTCTTTCTTTCTTTCTTTCTTTCTTTCTTTCTTTCTTTCTTTCTTTCTTTCTTTCTTTCTTTCACGCTATTCTTTTCTCTCTCTTTTCTCTCTCTTAACTCTTCTTTCTTTCTTTCTTTCTTTCTTTCTTTCTTTCTTTCTTTCTTTCTTTCTTTCTTTCTTTCTTTCTTTCTCACTCTTTCCTTTTTCTACATTATGCAAAATGGTCCAAATGTGCTCATAGTTTCTCTCTCTTTTTTTTGTATTCGTTTTTCTCTCTTGTCTCCTAACCGCCACTCACGAGGGAGCGAGGGAGGAAAAATGAGAAAGGTGAGCTGACAAGCAAAAGACCCTCTGATCCAGCTGTCTGACCCCCTCCCTCTTTCACACTCCCTCACTTCTTCACTCCCTCGCTCCCTCTCTCTGGGTCTCCCTGAGGATTTGTCCTTCTGGTCGAGTTCATGATGAATGGACCTGTCGAAAGAAACTCATCCCACAGACCCAATTAGAGAAAGACTGAAAGAGAGAGAGAGAGAGAGAGAGAGAGAGAGAGAGAGAGAGAGAGAGAGATAGAGACTGAGAGAGACTGAGACAGAGAGGAAGGTGGAATTTGGAGGAGGCTGAGAAGATAACTACACGTCCTTACCTAATTTAGCGACGTCTAGCTGTCCTCAAGACAAACCTCTGGGTGATCGTTGGCATGGCAACCATGGTCATTTGTTTGTGATATGGCAGACGTGTTGGTATGGAGAATATAGTGTGAGACATTGTTTAGGACACGTGTCCCACAGACCCCTCCAGGATCATTGTATAAGACAACACATATATACACCATTATCAAT
Source organism: Silurus aristotelis (assembly GCF_946808225.1). Lineage (NCBI taxonomy): Eukaryota > Metazoa > Chordata > Actinopteri > Siluriformes > Siluridae > Silurus > Silurus aristotelis. The sequence goes on along the minus strand of NC_139600.1, from coordinate 15,152,875 downwards.
TATGGACATGTCCCAAATCACACTAACCCTACCATCATAAATACACCATCACACACACACACAACACACACACACACACACACACACACACACACACACAAACGAGTTACTATATCAAACACAAGTCAAATCAAAACCCTCACAATGTGGACGTGTCCCAAACCACACACATTATAAACACTATTCACTATATAAACACTATTACCAATTCCTTACTATAGAACATCAATCCAAAGTGGGCGTGTTCCATACAACTAGGAGTTACCATATCAAAACATATAAAAAGTCTAAACAACTCCCTCACAATGTGGATGTGTCCCAAATCACACACCCATTTCACTATTTATAAGACACTTAAATAAACACAATTACAAATGTCCTACAACAGATCATCAATCCAAAGTGGTCGTGTCCCAAACCACATAATGATTTACCATATAGGACACACACACCAAAAAAAAAGCCACCACAAACCCCTCGCAATGCGGACGTGTCCCAAACCACACACATTAATTAATATATAGTCTGAAATCACAAATGTCGTTCTATCAATATTCCTCTGTGGTCCTGTGGATGTGTCCCAAACCACACACCATATCCACTACTTTATCTCTATACATCACTACTATGTTCACATCCCAATCCACAAATCAGATTCACGAAATAGGCCACCTAAAAACTAAAACTATTATCATCTAACTGTGGACGTGTCCCAAACCACATGGTCAATTCACTGTATAGACCAGAATCATGTACACAAAGTCACACCAGGAACAGTCCACTAGGGACGTGTCCCAAACCAGAAACACTCCTGTATATGGGTTTCATTAACACTATTCACTTTGTGAGTAGCAGGGACATGTCTCAAATCATCATCTTCAAGACTACACACTTAGGACATGTATACTAGTTCAATGTGGGCGTGTCCCAAACCATCACTCTTCCTAGCTGTTTTATAGGCCACATAAACACTAACACACATTTCACTGCATTAACGGGCCCTGAGGACGTGTCCCAAACCACATGACACATATATAGACACATATAAAGCCTAAACAACCCCTTGACATTGCGGAAGTGTCCCAAATCACACACATTATCCACTACATTGGTCACTTTTCTAAGTGCTTCATCATCAACAACAAATCTGGACGTGTCCCAAACCACACACATCAATTACCATATAAACACAAATGTCTCAATGCTCTATTAATAGTCCTCTGTGGTCGTGTGGACATGTCCCAAACCACACACATGATCTACTAAATAGGACACACCCACAAAAAAAAACGCAAACAAAAATCCTTCGAAATGGGGACGTGTCCCAAACCACACACATTATTCACTACAATGGGCACGTTTTTGAGTGTCTTATCATCATCCACATCTCTGGACGTGTCCTAAACCACAGGCATTAATTATTATATAGTCTGAAATCACAGATGGCTAGACATTCTAATAGTCCACTGTGGTCCTGTCCCAAACCACACCCCATATCCACTACATACTGTAGGACACAACACTACGACTGCATTTCTATACATTATTAGAAGAACGTGGACGTGTCCCAAACCACACGCCATTTTCACAAGTCAAGTCTACCGTAGTGTCACCACACATGCTTTGGGATATGGTTGCTTATAGAGTGATTAAAGCGTGAATTGGGACACGTCCATCATGTGGTGGTGCGAAATAGAACGAGGCCCGGTCGAGTCGGTGTGCACTTTTTAGTAGTCTGTGTTTGCTTCCTGTACGAGAAGGAATGAAGTTTGTGCGCAGTTCTCCTCATTATCTATGTAGATGTGGCGGAGTCGGAAGTGTGTGTGTGTGTGTGTCGGTGTATCATAAAGATTTATTGCATGGAGCCTGCTCATTATCATGAAGACTGGACTGACTCAGTCATGCAGAGAATTAAAATTCCTAATTGTGCTGTCACCCTCTCGCCTGTTCTCTCTCTCCGTCTCTCCCTCCGTCTCTCTCTATCTCTGCGACTCGCTTCATGCCACGTTCTTCCGCTCGCCGAAACTTTTCCACGTCTCTCTTTCCATCTCTTTTTCTCTCAGAGTTCACCCCGGCGCCTCGAAACACAGCTACGTGCTGACGCTAATGCTAGCTCGTGTCTTGCACGTGAACGTGAACCGACGAGGACACGGGCGACATTTTAAACAAGAACTGTCTCCGTTCCGAACAAATCCTGTACGGCAAATCTGAAAGACACTTCGGATCGAATGTGCGGCGCATGTGGTTTCCTTCAGTGGCTCGTTTACAACTTTATTTCAGTTTGAACGTGGACATTACAAAGGAAACAGGGCTACAAAGCTAGCACATGTAGCTTTATTGTGCTAATCTAGCGTCTCGGGTTTCCTTTGCTAGTTTTTAGAAACGCGGTAGCTCCTTCTGTGGACAAGCCACGCCCACATGCTACAAAAGTAACTGCTGAAATACTAGAGGTGAGTCGTTCATGAACGATTCGTTAATTTTGAACGAGTCTTTAATGTGACTCAGAAGAGCGAGTCGTCTCAAAGAGTGATTCGTTCACTTTCTATTGGACAAAGCATTGTGTAATTGACTCTTCTGGTCTGAGTCGTTTTGTCAGGTGACCTCCCATAGACACCATGCAGTGCATTACACAGGAAACAGAACTGAGTAGTTCACAATGAACTGAATGACCTCAAAAATTCATTCTGATGATTCAAAGAACCAAGTGGCTAAAATGATCCGATCTTCCCGTTACCCAAAAAAAAGACATGCGTCGTATGCTAGAGCTAAAGCAGGCTAACAGGAAGAGTCCCAGTCCTGTTTATTCCTCCCTTAATGGTGTAATGGTTTTGTTTTTCAAGATGGCCGCCGAGATTTCGTTCTGGCTTCTGAGCGCATTGTTTTTACTCCGAATTCCTTATTTGGAGAAGTTCAAATTCTCTTCTTCTCTGTATCATGGTGGATATGAAGTGAGGAGGGTGAAAGAAACTGCATACCAAACCGAATCTCTCTCTCTCTCTCTCTCTCTCTCTCTCTCTCTTTCTCTCAGACTTGTCAGGAACATTACAGCTTAAACCGACAGGGTTAAGGACCTAAGCCCCTTCTCTCTGAGCTCTCTTTGTGTGTGTGTGTACGTGTGTATGGGCTGCTCGGAATGACAGACCGCTGATAAACACACACACACACACACACACACACACACACACACACAGAGAGTGAGAAATCCCACTTGTAAACAGGGAACAAACACACCAATATGACAAAAGCTCGGCGGAAATTGAGCGGCATCTAAGAAAACGGCTTCAATTCACCGCTGAACAGAATGCTCCTCCGGCCTATCTCCAAGATTGGTCCACTTTCAGAGAGAGTGTGTGTGTGTGTGTGTGTGTGTGTGTGTGTGTGTGTGTGTGTGTGTGTGTGTTAAAGAGGATACAGATAGGCAAGTTCCTCTATAAAATGAGCCAATTCAACGTATTTAATATTACACAGAATACACTGAACGAAGCAGATCGTATTATTCGCACTCCGCGTAATCCGTCTGCTAATATAGTGTCCACTGTGGACGTGTCCCAAATCACATACCGTATTCCCTACAGAACTCACACCAACACTACAATACACATAGAGCTATCGGTGTAGCATATTCGCTTTACAGGCTACGTAAACATGGTCTCCACTATCCGTCCACTGCGGATGTGTCCCAAATCACCCACCGTATTCGGGAACAGTTAAATGTGTAATAAAATGAAAACATGTGCAAGAACATTTTTCTTTGCAATAATATTCTTTATTTCTTTTTCTTTATAGAAATGTGTAATAACACACCTTTTTATTCTTTTATTTATCTTTTTTTTTTATCTGCAACTAGAAGCTTCTGTCACCAAGACAGATTCTTGGAAATTAGGCCTTTTCTGATTCTAAAAAAGACAAAAGCAGTCCAGGACGGACGTGTCCCAAACCACAAGCCTGTCCACTATAACATCAGGTTATAGGTCATAGGTCATAGGTTTTGTGGACGTCTCAGTGTGCATGCCATGTCCCAAACTATAGTTCATGTTCACTCTACAATATGCGCCATGTAAACATTAGTTCACTATGGACACGTCCCAATCCACAAATCAGATTCCCCATATAGGCCATATAAATACTTTAACTGAGGACGTGTCCCAAACCACATGGTCAATTCACTCTAAAGGACACATAAACACCATCTCGAATCACACACATCATTAGTGTAATGTGGCTTTGTTCCAATCCATTACCTCCCACTTTATTTACTAAATAGCTCTCGGGAGCATCATTCCACTTTGGATGTGTCCCAAACCACACACACTGTAGAATCATGTGCACAAAGTCACCCCAATCACAGACCACTAGGGACGTGTCCCAAATCAGAAACACGATTGAACTCCAGTGTATGCGTTACATAAACACCATTTCCTTTTTCAGAGTAGCAGGGTCATGTCCCAAATCATCATCTCCTAGACTACACACTCAGGAGTGTAAGCTAGTTCAATGTGGACGTGTCCCAAACCATCACTCTTTCTAATTGTTTTATAGGCCACATAAACACTAACACGCATTTCGCAGCACCGAGGACGTGTCCCAAACCTTTCAATCTAAACTGCACTCCAATCCAGTGTCCTTTGAATACAAATTGTTTGGTTTGACACACTGAATTTCATCATTACAATCATCCTCTTCTTCCTTCCTTTTTTTATTTTTATTTTTTTAAAGGGTCAAAATAAAGCTCTTCATTTGCTCCTCAGCCACTGGAACCGAACGAACACACAACATTGCCGCGAAATGCAGCGGCAAGTAATTTATCCTGTCAATGATGCCGACGGCTTTCCTCAAGCCCACATCCCCATTAGCCACGTGTGTGTGTGTGTGTGTGTGTGTGTGTGTGTGTGTGTGTGTGTGAGGTTACACACTCCAGGAGTTTTTAACTCGATCTCTTAATGAACCTCGGCTCGGTTAAAACACAGCCGGATTGTGACGCTGAAGCTAAAAGGGGGTTATGTGCTTTGTACATCTCTGTAGCTATTCGTGGTCTTGACACGTTATTATAACCGGACGTCCTTTTATGGTCGTACATTTGCCTTGTCACGAATTATTACTGAAACGACAAACGACTGTATTTAGACTGCACAATGAAGAGGTTTCGTGAAGCTGTTTGGGAATCTCATGGTCTTCCCTCACCACATCCATAAACCTCCTCCTTGGTCTTCCTCTTTTCCTCCTTGCAGGTGTCTCCATCCTCAGCATTCTTCTACTGATATACCCCATGTTCCTCCTCTGCACATGTCCAAACCATCTCAATCACAGCTCCCTCACCTTGTCTGCAAAACGTCCCACATGCGCTGTCCCTCTAATAAAGTCATTTCAAAATCACATCAATAACATACGACAAATACTTGAAACAAAGTGTCACATCAAACGACGTCTGCTCAAGAAAATGCTACACTAACGCAAGTCATTTGGATAATCTCAACAGGAAGCCCAGACAATTGAACCTGAGCAGCTGCACAACACGACTCTGAATACAAGTAACTTTCCCACAGCAGCTACACAGATGAGCTCAATGCAATGCATCCATTCAGTGTTACTGTGAAAAAATGATCTCCAACATTCGAAACTTATTTAGAAACAGGAAACACTTCCTCTCAGCCAATCAGCCATGACGTGTTCGCTATCTTTCTGCTTTGTGACACCCGCTGATGTCTCATCCTTCATATCAAAGAATTCCTATACGAAGCTCTACAGCTTTGTAATGTCTGTTCGATTCTATTCTGATCTTTTCGGGGGCGGGGCTTATTGAGGATGAGAAAATCATTCTCCAAAATGGCCGCTCAGAGTGGATGAGGTCAAGCAGAAATTGATATTTGTATTTTCTACACCTTCTAAACCACGTTCTGCCCCCCCGGCGATGATCTCTAGTAGCCCAATGAAACGTTGGAGAATCATTCCATTTGGGTTCGGCGTGTGCAGAGACGAGGGGTCTGAGGTGTTTAAACGACAAGGCGAGGGGGATGGAAAGGTAAAAAAAGGACAGACAAGGGATATGACAGCTAGCGTCTGTTCCCACAGCTGGCCCCGGGGCCCTCCCTCCTTTTTAAAAGCTCGGCAGGAGTCATTACCGGTAGGGGGGCGAGTTCACCCCTTATATTACTGCTTCGGCCCCCCACATTAACCATCCACCCCCACCCCCACCCCCCAATCCATCCATGACATAAACACACTTCTACCTCATCCTGCGCTCAGCGTACCACTCCTCCTATCTGTCATTCTAATGGCTGTTGTTATGCTGATACGCACAGTAGGAACGACACACGGGCAGATCACACTTCAATCACAATCTGTGTGTGTGTGTGTGTGTGTGTTGTGCAATTAGATGACGATTCTGGAATTCCTGCTGACGAGTCGGGATTTGAGAAGCTCCTGATTACAAGCGGATGATGATCTCAGGATTATTGTATTGTCCTTTATATTGGCCCGAATTCTCGAATCTGATTGGCTGAAAAGGTTTTGATTGATTTCCTTTGTGTTCAGTCGGTTGTTTTATATGTTGCAGACTTGGGATTCCATCATCTTAAAACTAATTATCACCACCCTCATAAAGACCTCCACTGTGGGCGTGTCCCAAATTATAGACCACTTTCACTATGCAAATTAGAGCCCAAATCAAAGCCCTAGTTTGCGTTTTGAACGGTGGGTACAGTTTGGGACGCGCCCACAGTGGAGGTACTTATGAGAATTAAATGCCATGTACACTATATTACCAAAAGTATTGGGTCATGGTGGTAGTGGTGCTGAGACTTGAACTCATGACCTTCTGATGAGAAGTCCAACATCTTAATGGCCGAGCTTCCATGGTCTACGCTTGTTGTGTCCTTACACCCTTTACTGTTAAATAGTCAGTATATTGTGTGTTCGTCTCCCCTCGTCTCAGAAACCAATCGATTTGAAAAGGAGTTTATTTTTATTTTTGTTTGTAAACTGCTTTTTTTTTCTTCTACACATCAATAATTTTATTAGAATAAAACTGGACTGTAAACAGACACAAACATTAATAAAGTAAATCAATTTAAAAAAAAAAAAAAAAAAGACACAAACATGATACAAACAGGACAAGACACGAGATCAGCAGAATAATGCTTTCAGATCTAAAAGGTAAACACCAGTATGTAACTGATTAAAACTCTCCTGTGTGATGCAGGAAATCACTTCAGGAGTAAAAGTGTGCAAGTGGTTTTGGACAGAAAGCCGCCGTTTTCCTTCATCGTCTTGTGAACTGAGGAGAAACAATACGGAGCGATTAAAGAAAGGAAGGAACGAACAGTTACTGTGGACAGGAAGTGCTCGCTCAGATGCTGCAGGTGGACAGAATGTCTTCCACCAGGTGTTTGTAGACCCAGGCGTCTCCTTTTAGCCTCTGACGCCGAATCCCCACCACTTCGGGTTTCTGCAGGAGACACACTTCCAACTCGAACTGCATCGTCACCTTCCCAAAGTCCGACTGCGTACGACACTTCAGTGTGTAGCTGAGGAAGAGCGAGGGAGAGAAAACGAATGAGAGAGAGAACGAGAGAGCATGAGGGATAAAGTGAGGGGGTGAGAAAGCCATAACGAGCAAACAGGAAAGCGATGGAGAGACCAGAAAGAGCAAGAGGGAGAAAGAAAGAAAGAAAGAAAGAAAGAAAGGCAAAAGGGAGAGAGAGAAAGAACATGAAAGGAAGAGAAAGTGAAAGGGAAAGAATGTGAGAGAGAAAGCAAAAAACAAGAGAAAGTGAAAGGGAGAGAGAGGGAGAGAGAAAACGAAAGAAAGTTAACGGGAGAGAGAGTGAGAGAGAGGAAGGAAGAGGAAGAGAAAGTGAAGGCGAAAAAAAGGGAGAGAAAAGGAGGGGGAGAGAAAGAAAGAGAAATAGATCCACATATGGTGGAAACTCTAGTCTGCACTCACCCTTTCTGCACGTAGTCGACGTTCTTCTGAGGTAAAACTGTGAGGATCTGATTGAGGACCTGGTCTGCGTTGGTCAGAGTCGTCAGCGTCACGTTATACTGCGCCTACACCATCACATACACACGCTTTAATACCACACACGTGAGGGAAAGGAGAAGATGGAGGGAGAAGATCAGAGAGGAAAGTAGGAGATGCAGAAAAGAGTGAACTAAAGGAAGGATGGAGTGAAGGGGAATTCAGACTGAACAAAAACAGAATGAATGAATGTAAAGGACAAAAATAATGAATAGAATAAATGTGACAGATGAAGGAAGGAAAAGAGAGTAGAAGAAAAATGGGGGGGGGGGCAGACAGAATAAAGGGAAAAGAAAATGGAATGCAAATGGAAGACTAAATGAGTGAAAGGATGGATGAAAGGAGGGAAAAGAGCAGACAGAATGACTGGCAGAAAATAGAACGGAAGAAGGAAGAACAAGTAAGGAATAAATGAGAATAAGGGATAGAATGATTGATGAAAAGAAGAGAAGAGTCCAGACCTTTATCTTGCGGGGTGCGTCCCTCGGCCCCTTCCTCTTGCTGGGAGTGAGCATGGTGATGACTTTGTCCAGGCCTCGTTCCAAACTGCCAAACACTTTCCCCGCCTTCCTCTTTTGCCCGCTGTCCCCCTGACACCCTGCCATGTCCAACGAGCGAGACCTGTAGAACAAAGAACTCTTTCTGGTTCCTCTCTTCCTCCTCATATCACTTTATACAATCCTCCTCAAAACTGTACTTCCTGATCCCTCTGTCTAACCTCCTGTTTTTTTGACACCCCTTGTTGTTTCTTTTTAATATATATATATATATTTCTTTCCTCTTTCTAGTTTTCTGTCACTTGTTTTTTTTTTTTCTTTCCTCTTCTTCTTGATTTCTACTTTTCTTCAATCTAATAGTATTATGCATTACCAGCCCCCCCCCCCTCTTTACCTTCTCTCCGGGCTGAAGACGAGGACCTCCTTTCCTCCCTGCTGCTGCTCTCCAACTTTCCATCCTGCAGCTTCTACACACACACACACACACACACACACACACACACACACACACACACACACACACACAGGACAAACGTGTCACTACATTTAAGGAGCAACAGTCAGTATCGAGCAAAGTGACATATACACCTGTCAGGACGCACCTCGGGATTTGTCTCTTCACACGCACACACACACACACACACACAGTCCCCGGTGATTTGCTGTCTGTTCCAGTGTAAGAGGAGCGAGTGTGTGACAGTAACGAGGAGAACACAGTGAATGTTGCGGATGTCGGACACTTGTGGACATGGGATTACATCCCTGACGTGAGTTTATACCTCTGGTATCACAGCCACTTGGCTTCGATTACAATTTCAGAACTCGTATGTCGATTGCTCTGAATGTCCACTTTTAAAAGAAACGTTTTTACAGTCCAAGAGACAGAGATCAGATGTACGTTCATATATACACATGCATATATAGACAGATAAATTGAGGGAAGCCCTGTCCAGGGTGCTGATCTCTCACACAAATATAAAAACAGATAGATTGAGGGAAGCCCTGTCCAGGGTGCTGATCTCTCACACAAATATATAAAAAAAAAAAGATAGATTGAGGGAAGCCCTGTCCAGGGTGCTGATCTCTCACACAAATATAAAAACAGATAGATTGAGGGAAGCCCTGTCCAGGGTGCTGATATGTCTCTCACACAATATTAAACTGGCTGTTCCTGATAAAAAAAAGAACCTGAAAAAAAAAGAACCTGAAAATAATGATGATCGACATCTCTGGAGTAGAGTGCGACCACTGTTACTATCACTGAAACTATAGACTGACGGCAAAAATCCACCCCGATAGTTTTTCCGGCTTCCGGTCGGTAGGCATTAAGAGAGCGGCCTCTAGAGGCGAAATACTGATGCCACGTGCTGTTTTTGTTTTTAACAAGTGAGACTGCGTGCTGCACAGAGAGTGCTATGTAATATTTATTAATATCATTATTTGTATGAACTAAAATGAATTTTTTTTTGTGATAAAGATCAGTACTATTTACATGGAGTGTTTGTTGTTTATCCAATATCAATTTTAAAAACTATTTTCTTTCAAACAAACTGATTATCCGGTTTTCGGCAAGTACAATGACTTTTCCAGTCATATGAGGTTCTTCCCCAAACTGTTAGAGACACACAATTGTCTTTCGATGCAGTAGCATGATGTTCTCCCTTCACTTGATCTAGAAGACGCAAACATGTTCCAGCAGGACAATGCCCCTCTGCACATGAAGATATTCTTTACATGGGTTGGAGTGGAAGATCTTCTATGGAAGACCTTTCGGATGAATGTAAAAGCTGACTGAACCCCAGGCCTCCTCGCCTCACCTACATCGGCACCACAGATCTCCACAAGCGCACACTGAAATCTAGTGGAACATCTTTCCAGAAGAGTGGAGGTTATCATAACAGGACATGGGGACTAAATGTGGAATGGGACGATGTTAGGTGTCCACAAACTCTTGTGTGTGTGTGTGTGTGTGTGTGTGTGTGTGTGTGTGTGAGAGCCAAGTTAAAAAACCCAGCCGCCTGAATCACCTTTGTGTGTCCCCACAGGTTTGTGTATGTTGTTGTTGTTTACAGGCGTCGTTGTGGACGTTTTGTTGCGCCGGCTTTTCCGATTGGATGCTGGAGTCATGGGGGCGGGCAGAGCGAAAACGCCGCCGTCTGAGTTGGCCAGAGCTACGTTCTCCTTATTCTCTTTCGTCCGTTCATGTTTCTCGGCGTTCCGTGACCGTGGTTTCGCTCGGTCCACCGTAGGGGATTGGGCTATTTCAACCCGCCTCTTCTCAGATGATTGACAGGTGGTCTTCTAGGAGAAACAGCATAATAAGTGATGGAACGGAACGTGATATATTTAAATTCAGTGTGTGTGTGTGTGTGTGTGTGTGTGTGTTGCGGTTACCTTGCGCGGAGTGTTTGTGTTCTGCGTGCTCCGCGGCGTTGACGGGATCCAGGAGTTGATGTCGTCGTAGCACTCGGCAGGAAGAACCATTGAGCCCAGCACGGCTCTCTGTGGGGCTTCATCTTCATCGTCGTCATCATCGTCATATTCACCCTCACTGAAATGCAGGCTCCTTTTCAACTGGAAGAACATAAATGATCTATATGAAGTAACTGGATCATGCAAATGTTTGTGCACCCTCGTAAAATAATTCATTTAATATGTTACGATATTACGTTCGTATAAATTCGCCTTTATCAGAGTCATGGTCGTGACTAATCTTGGGGGAAAAACAGGTTTGGGGTTTGAATGTACCTGTATTTCCTGTATTGGGGAGTACGCAGGGTCGTGTGCGGTCACGTCCACTCGGAGACGCACGGGTCTCCCGCGCTGCTTCTTAGCCAGCAATAGCAGATACGTAGCCGTGATCTGGTCGTATTTCCACTGCGATACACACACGTATTTCATTTACACAAGGATGGATGCATGTACACTGATCAGGCATAACATTATGACCACCTGACTAATATTGTGTTGGTCCACAATATATATATATAAAATGAAAAATTTTAATGTTTTGCATTTCTTCCCCTCAGTCTGTTTAGTTAAACTCTACTGCCACCTGTAGATCAGTAATAATAATAAAAGGGGGGAAAATAAGAAGAAAATAAAGGGGAAGAAAAATAATATACTTAACATGAAGATGCAGAAGATGAAGACAAATAATAAGACGAAGCAGAGGAATGGGAGAAGGAAGACAAATAGGAAGAAGGAAAAGGATATCTTAATAATAATAACAACAACAACAGGAGGAAATAGGAGGAAGAAGGATCTGTTTAAGTGTTTATTCTGCTGATCTGAAGCGTACCTCCGATACCAGATTGATGGTGCTCTGTTTGGAGCGCTTGAACGTCACAGCCATCTCGGTGATGCAGTCCTCGTCGATATGTCCCAGCTGAAACACAGAGCCGGAATAAAGTAAATCTCAGAGCGAGAGGTGAGTAATAACATGGCAGCAGGCGAGTGTTTGCTCCTGTCTTTCAGCTGTGTATTTATTCTTGTTTGTTGCTGCTACTGTGTGAACATAAAAAGGTGACAAATGAAGGTTAGACTTTATGGTGTGTGTGTGTGTGTGTGTTTGTTACCGGACGTGTGCTGTGCCACTCTACAGGGCTGCTGTATCCCTTTATCACCCAGGGGTGAGCCAGCAGCTGCCTGACTGTTAAACGCCTCTTTGGCTCCACCTACAGGACACAAACAAGAACCAAGTTTCGGTTTCAGAGTGAAAAAATGTGTGAGAGAATGGGTAGTCATCAATCAGCAATCAGACCCACACACACACACACACACACACACACACAAACATACCTGCATCATCTGGTTAAGGAGCAGTATACTTCCAGGAGACAGCCAGTGAGGGCTTTCGTAATGTCCTTTCTAGAAAACGAAATAAATAAATAATAATGAAAAAAAGCAATGCATCACCACCACCACCACCACCATTAGCATCATCGCCAACTCATCAACATCAAGATCTTCATCATCACCACCATGAGCTTCAAGATCATCACCACCACTACCAACTCCATCAAAATCACCACCATCACCATCATCAAGATGACCATCAAGATCAGAATCATTATCACTACTAACTTCATCAACATCCCAACCACCATCATCATCATCACCAGAACCACCACCATCATGATCAACATCCCCACCATCAGCATCAAGATCATCACCACCACCATCATCATCACCAGAACCACCACCACCATCATCAAGATCATCATCACCATCATAATTACCATCACCATCAAGATCATTACGACCACCACCACCACCAGATAACTAGTTAATGTGTGTGTGTGTGTGTGTGTGTGTGTGTGTGTGTGTTGACTTACAGTGATTTTTTTGTACAGCACCATGCAGTTATCATCATCGAAGGGGAGAAATCCACACAGCAGAGCAAACAGCAGCACGCCCATACTCCAAACATCAGCCTACAACAAAGACCACACCATATACACTGCTACTACAACACCAGTGATTCTATCACACACACACACACACACACACACACACACACACACACACACACACACACACACACACACACACACACACACACACACACACACACACACACACACACACCTACCTCTGAGCCGATATATGATTTGCCCTGGATCAGCTCTGGGGCGGCGTAGGCGGGGCTTCCGCAGCAGGTCATGAGCTCGTAACTGAGGCCTCCCTACAGGACAAAATCGTCGTCAGACACACGAGTGGTGAGAAAATAATCAATAAGAGTGTGTTTTATAGATCTGAAGGGAAAAACCTTGGGTTTGGCACAAAGACCGAAGTCGATCAGCTTCAGATTGTGATCCTCGTCGATCAGCAGGTTTTCCTGCACATCAAACACACACACACACACACACACACCAGATGAATTAACAGTGAAGATCCAAGCGAACGTGGTTTAAACGTGGAGTGAAGCTTCGTACAGGCTTAAGGTCACGGTGTGCGTATCCTTGACTGTGGACGTAGGCCAGCGCCGAGACGATCTGACGGAAGAACACGCGGGTCTCCTCCTCCGACAGACGGTCTTTCGCCACGATGTAATCGAACAGCTCTCCTCCGGGACAATACTGATAAAGAGGTACATATATAATTACCCTCTACAGCCACGAGACACTATGAGGAACCAACAAAGCACCAGAGAACCGACAAGTGGAACATTTTTACAACAGTGTACTGTATGTATTAGGTGTACACAAAATTCACGGTTCTGTACGTTCCTCTATATATATAAATATAAATACACACCTCAAGAACCATGAATATTTTGCTGGGCGTCTCGACGACGTGGTAAAGGCGACACACATGCTGATGGCTGAGGTTCTTCATAGCCTCGATCTCCGTCTTCACACGGGGAAGGTCATCCTGAGTTTTTAAGACAAATATAAATAAAAAATCGACGCATGTACGTCCTGGTTAAGCTTCATGCAGGTAGAACTCACCCCAAGAACTTTCTTCTCCATGATTTTGATGGCCACCTTCTCTCCTGTCAGAATGTGTCTGCCCAGCTTGACCTTCGCAAAACCACCTGCACAGGGATCAAAACAGTTATTCACAGTGTCCACGAATATTTCCTGATCGCTTGATCTCTCTCACAAAGACATGAAGGAAAAAGAAAGCTTACCTGATCCAATAGTTTCATACACCTCATAGTATTTGAGGAGGTCGGAGGCATCGTCTACAGGCATGCTCTCAATGCTCTGACGTTTTCACCTACAACACACATACATGTAAATCAGAGATCAGTTACACGCCATCTCAAAATTATCCTAAAATGTAAAAATAATAAACAACCTACAGGCTTCTACACTGCACTGGTATTTATATACCTTTACAAGCTATTATCATATTTCTCAATAAAATTATAGGTGAAGAGAACAAGGAGGCATTCCAAATCCAGTCTTTTTTTGACCTATATTTAGGGATACAACTACACAGATTTTCCAGAAATGACAGAAATTTAAGAAGTTAAGGAGTCGATTTAATAGTCGATTCCGAGTATTAGGAATCGGTTAATACAATTCCCATCATTATTTCTACCAGGCCCGAAATTATCTTTAATCCAACGTGAGATATCGACTTTCCTTTCTGAATTTCTATCATCTTTGTACGAACTTGTTAATTAAAAATGTTTATTTTGCAGAATCGACTCCGAGGTTTCGGTATCGACTCTCCATTCATGGCCGCATAAAAAGCTGAGTCGACTTTATGGTATGAAGTCGATTCCGAGTTTTTCTAAATAACGCAGAAAGTTGTCTAGGTCTTATTTTAGTGCGTAATAACCTTTTTTCCAACAGCACTTTATGATAATTATTATACATAATGATTGATATATATTTTGTTAAATAAATAAAAGCTGTGAACTGAGAAACCCGATTATTCCGCTTGACAACCTTTTATTTGACTCACCCTTCGAATCCGGAAATTAAATCCCTCAAAAAGGAAATTTTATAGTAAAAAAAAAAAAACTAGTAAAAATCAGCAAAAACAAACAAAAATGAACTATATAAACATTGCCGGTCCACCACTAGACGCTGAAGAGATTTGAATTTACCACTCGGTAGCCACGTCACTTCCGGTTCCGTTTAAAATTAAAAGTCTCGCTTGAAACAACTACAATTTGTGAATAAAAAAATTATAATACAAAAACTGTCTATCCTGAAAAAAAAGCGACACATGGTCGAGCATATAAATTAAATTGTAAATAGTTTAATTTAGTAAATTAAATAAGTAATGAGTGTCTATAATATGTAGTAATGAATTAGTCCTTTTTTTTAGCTTTTCTAAAAATATTTTGATTGTTAAGAAAATCTAGACCCACACATGTAAAGGAGAGGAACATTGAAACAATGTTCGGACCATGGTGCTGCATAAGACGACAAATTCAAAAGTAGGACAAAACGCAGAACTACACATTCCTCAGGTTTCTCTTCATTCACAAACAAATCTCAAAGATTTTTGTGGAGAGGAACATTGAGGAGTTCCAATAATCTTTGCAGGCTTTGCTATTGCAAATATGGTCGTCGCTCAGTGGACAAGATGTTGGACTTCTGATTAGGTCATGGGTTCAAACCCCAGCACCACCAAGCTGCCACTCTTGGACCATAAAACAAAACCCTCAACTGAGAAAACTGCCAAATACCATAAATGTACACAAACTAGCCCTGACACATAAAAGTCCATAGTTTGTCATTTTAAAAGGAAAAAAAATGCTCCTTTGAGGACCAGTTTTAGGATTGACTCTTATCTGTTTATATAATAAGATCTTATCTTTTTTCCTTCCACGTTTAATCAGCGTGACTGGCCGGGTTTCATTTCCAGTTGTATTCTGCATATAATAAAAATCTTGTATCTTACAGGAGTCTCCAGTGTCAGTGTGAAATAACCTTCAATAAAGGGGCCTCACATCATTACAGCTTACTATTATTTCTTTCCCTAAAAAGCTAATTTTCAAAGCAAAAATGAGACCTGACAATTCATTAGTAGTACAAACATGCATTTTTTTTCCCCTCAGCTTGAACAGGTTTCTAATGGACACACTAGCACTGTTGCCCTCAGATTACATAGTTTAAAACACTAAATTAGTTTTTTTTATGTAATTAAAGCACATTCTATTGAGAGTGCAATGAGTTTGTCTGCAATCATTTAAAAACAAAATGAAAAGTTGATGTACTAAAATAGTGAAGCCAAACATGCCCTCTAGTGGGGAATAATGACATGGCAGGTGAGACTAAACAGACTGCAGGTTTGATAGTGTTCATTTATCCCCTATATTAAAAAGGTTTATACACTCAAAAGCAACCAAACAACAAAATTAGTGCAAGTGAGTAAAGAAATTAGGACGACCAACAACTATACCGTGCCGCTATTTTACAGCATTACACCTTGATATTTTAATAAATTAGGCACTTTAAAAACCAAGTACTTGTTTGTGTGTGATTGAGAACAGGTGGGGCTTGAAAAAGACACCCCTTTAATCTAAAGTAGGGAATGGCAGTAGAAGTTTGAGAAGCACCGAGCCGCATCGTAATGAAAGGAGCACAAAAATAAAAAAAAAAGTGTCATCTCCATAACTTTATTCCAAGTTAAACAGGTCATCCATTTTCAGACAGCACCTTCAAAACTTGGTCATGTAATTTAGTTAGTTGAGAAGCCATCCTGCTCCTGGGAGGAACTCTTGGTGGGGAACAGAAGCAGGTTGTTACACGACACACTGCTTCTCCTGTTCAATTGCTGCAAGGGAAAAAAAAAACAATTCAGTATTGGGGGGGGTATAAAAACCAAGACACAAGAAACAAAGTGTAGCTGCCCAAATAAAGAACCAGTCTAGGAAGCAAACTTTTCCAATATCAAAGCCAAATCACAAGATACAAACTAGCCTTAAAACATCTATGGGATATTCATTTCATTATATGACCAAATGAGCATTTAAAGGAAACCATAAATCATACCATTAAAAAAAAAAAAAAAAAAACCTGCACACCAACATGGAAGCTCAGAGATCAAGATGTTGAACATTTGAATGGAAGATTTAAAATCCATCACCACCAAGCTGCTGAGAACTTGATGCTTAACCTTCAACTGCTCAGCTGTAAAACACCACTCTGGATAAAGCAAACTGCTTAAAGGGTATAAATGTAAATACACCCTTACTCTCTTTTGTAGGAAGTGGGTTCTTCTCCTGCGTCTCGGTCTTCTTCAGTTTGGACTTATCAAAGTGGGAGATCTCACTGATGTCAGGCTTGTCAGCCATCATGCAAGAAACTTTCTGTTGC
>NC_139600.1:15120575-15130575 GCF_946808225.1 Silurus aristotelis | reverse complement strand
TTATACACAGTCAGTCGCTGTTAAAATGATGTTTAATAAGGCAACATTAAATATAACTTTTACATTCTCTCACACACACTTATTTACGATTATATTGATTACAGATAAAAAGCTTTCTATTCAAAATACACCATTACTGTCCCTTTTTATTTTTATTTTATTAAAATAATAAGAAGGAAGCTTCAGGAAGTCGCCGAGATCTCCAGGAAAATCCTCAGCGGAAGACGGAGCATGGTGGATATAAAGGTCATGGAGTGTTGCGAAATAATCAATTAGCGAATTTTGTGGCCGAGGTTCCCTAAGGGACAAACTGAAACCATCTGACTGGAGCTTCTGAAGCCAAGAAAAGTGGATTTTCTGTACGGACGGCCGTAAATCGGTTTTGGTAAAATGTTGCGTGTATTCTCTCGTGGACATGTTTGACCGTCATCCAACATGGCAGGAGGGAGGGTTTACAAAATGGGGGGGTGGGGGGGTTTATACAGGGGACAAATCACATGTCTTGGGTTTGGGGCTTGGAGGATGCTAATTGCCTGGAGGTCATCATAGGGGTGACCGAGTTGGGGGTAAAAGAAGAAGGCTTTCTTCTTTAGGTCTGTTTCTTGTGGATTCCAGTGGAGGTCAGCTGTAGCAGATGGAGCTCAGGTTACAGTAAAGTAAAAGGTGAAGAACTTGCACTCAAATGTGGAGATCTAGATGATCCTGTAGGTTGTGTGTTGTTTGAGAGGTAGGTCTATCCCATGGAGTTGGAAAGCTTATTGTTTAAAAATGCATCGTCTTCGTTGAGATTCTAACAGTTAACGACAAGGACTGTTCTGGATAACTGCTACCTGGAGTTGCAGATGGAGGTGGAGAATTGCCATATGTAATTGGAGATCGAGCAGTTGGAGCTGGAGATTTGGCAGTTGGAGATAGAGGTTTGGCAATTGGAGGTGGAAATTTGGTAGTTGGACATGGAGGATTGGCAGTTGGAGGTGGAAATTTGGTAGTTGAAGATGGAGATTTGGCAGTTGGAGATGGAGGATTGGCAGTTGGAGGTGGAAATTTGGTAGTTGAAGATGGAGATTTGGCAGTTGGAGATGGAGGATTGGCAGTTGGAGGTGGAAATTTGGTAGTTGAAGATGGAGATTTGGCAGTTGGAGATGGAGATTTGGCAGTTAGAGGTGTAGCTGGAGATCTAGCAGATATAAACGTGACTGTAGCAGTTAAGAGCATGTCTGGAGTTGAGCATGCTCTTAGGAGGTAGCAGTGCTGCGACAGCGAGACACCGGTGCTCTCGTACCTGTAGATGGAGAGACGTAAGTGATAAAAAGAGAATTGGTAGACTGAGGTCTGGGAGTAGAGAATTCAACCAAAGAATTTTAACATCAGGTAGCGTTTTGTGTCACAGAAAAACAAATCTATAAGTAATCTGTGGTACATGCACACACCTTTTACACAGTTTTTCTCAGTCGCTTTGGAGCTTTCCTCAGATCAGAAATGAAATTCTCAAAACTACTTGTTCAACCTCCAGGTCATTCAGTCACTTGTGCTCATCATAAGAACATTTCTCTTTGCTTTGATCAAATTTCGAACGCTTTTGTACACCATTTAATCGATTGTGTACGAGTGTCTGTTGTTTTCTACATTATCAGTTGTTTATTTACGTGTTGATCAAAATATATTCTACTGGTTTCACCTGAATAGTTTTAACCTCCAAAACATCTCAGCATCAGTTCATTGTATACGTCATTGAATGCAAAATAAAAACTTTTTTATTGTAAATGTGTTGAATAGATGAATTGTACAGATCTTATATGTTACTAATGAAGGCGAGTGAACGACATCAGATCAACCAATAATCAACCGGTTCTCTAAAACAGGTCAAAGGTGAATCTCGTTAACCTTCAATTGGAGAGTGAATACAGACGGAGAAACACATAATTACACATTTTGAAAATAGATGAACAACTAAGAAACGAGGAAACAAGGACAATACAGTAAAAGTGTGTATCCTCTCCGGTCTCTTGCAATTAATATAAATAAAATATGCAACAAATAAATGAATTTGTGCTGCTGAAATTCAGATACCAAACAGAAGAAATTCAGCCTCGTGCAAATTTTAGTCGCTGTGATCCAACCCGTAGATTATATCAAGAAATCCTGAAACTGTGCAGCATCACACTGACAACACGACTAAACATTTTGACGATCTTGTTTGTAAACATTGACAAAAGATCTTGTGATTCTGATGGGAATGAGATGTTCACTGACACAAAGACTTGAGATGAACTGAGGATTCGGAGAAAAGAACAGACTTTTGCAAGAAATCCATTGTGTTGTGCTGTTTGTGTTGTGCTGTTTGTGTTGTGCTGTTTGTGCACATTGTTTTGAGAAATGCACTGGTTTGCAAATATTAAGGATGATTGGAGAAACGCGCCAAAGCAGCTGAGAAAAACTGTGATATACTCTAAGTTTTCAATAAGACTAAAATATTGGCACCCCCATATCATATTGTGGGTTTTCAGTGCCGGTGTTTTGTATATGTGAACTAAAGAATGGTGTTTTTGCAGATGCTATGAAAATAACAGCATTTCTGCGTACAGGTTTCTGTCACAAGCTCCGCCTACCTGTTTCCTGATTCAGATTGAATCAAATTTGGATTATTTTACATATAATATTACATATAAATAAACATTTTTATTTGATTTCATTTCGTGTATGTGTGTGTGTTGTGTGTGTGTGTGTGTGTGTGTGTGTGTGTGTGTGTGTGTGTGTGTGTGTGTGTGTTTAGCTATGCCTTTTGTTAAATTTTAAAAAATAATGGTAATTTTAAATTCAGAATCCGATAAAAGTGGTTGTGTCCCATTTCTGGTATTGTGCATCATTTTAGTGTGTGTGTGTGTGTGTGTGTGTGTGTGAGAAAGAAATCACCTCTAGGCCCAAAATCTCTCAAGTAGCAGTTAGTGCAGTATGGCTTGTCATCATGCTGGAACACACACACACACACACACACACACACACACACACACACACACACACACACACACACACGACTATGAGGTAAAAGCCTGTGTAGCAGCCATTTCTTAGGCACAAGCTCACACAAACCACATTAGATAAATTAATCAGATAAATAAGATAAAAAAATGTGTTAAAATTCGATCTGTCCCTGACTGCATGCCATGTCTGCTTCAGAAGATTGAGGACACCTGAGCGTAAGATTGGTACGTGCATCTTTTTGAACATCCCATACCCTGTTATAATAAGCTCCACTCTTCTGGCAAGATGTTCCTTTAGAATTTGTGGAGATTTGTGTGAGATTCATTCAGCCCTAAATGTGTTAGTAAAGTCAGGTACACCCCAAAGGTGTTGAGGGCACTACAGAAGGAGATCTTCCACATCTACTAACCCATTTAAAGCATATCTTCATGGAGCTGGAACATGGTTTTGGGTCTCCTAGTTAAAGTGAAGAGAAAATTTAATGGTAAAGCATCCAAATACATCCTATACAAGTGTGTGCCTTCAGGTTTGTGGGAACAGTTTGGGGAAGAACCACATATGGGTGGAAAAGTCAGGAGTCCCAATACTTTTGTCCATAGAGTGTATTTATAGAAAATATTCTGGGCTTCATACTTTGGGCTTCATGGAGAACTTGTCTGAGTAAGACACCAAACATTGCAAAGCTATTAGATTTTTTTTGATGACGCATTGAAGTGGAAACTCAGTGGCTGATACTCCACATCTTGGTTACTGATCAGAAGGTTGCGAGCTCAAGCCCCAGTATTGCCAAGCTGCCACTCTTGGGCCCTTAAACAAGGCCCTTAACCCTTTGTGCTCCAGGGGTGCTAACTTACTTCCTAAGTGTGTGTGTGTGTGTGTGTGTGTGTGTGTGTGTGTGTGTGTGTGTGTGTGTGTGTCAGTACCTCTGCATGTTGTCCAGCAGTTAGCTGCCTTTTGCACTTGTGGCATTTTAGACACAGGGGGTGATAGTCCCGGCCTAGCGACCTCTTCTTCTCACCTGAAGAAGTTACAGTTCAAGAACTCAAAGTGATGTTCAAGTCACTTACATGAAGTCAAGTCAAGAAGCTTTTACTGATGTAGCTCATCTATTACTATGGCCAAGTCAACCCTACTAGGAAGGATGGAGGAAACCGCAGAACCTGGAGGAAACCCATGAGACAGTAACCTGAGCTCGGGTTTAAACCCCAGACCTCATCAGCACTAATGGATCTAAGTGTCTACTAGAGATAAACTCGGTTGCAGTTTGGACTTTGGAGAGGTTTCTCATACGGAAAAGATCAAGGGGTTCTATAAACCTCTATATACAGCTCTAGGTTATTGATTAAAAGGTTGTGGGTTTAAGCCCAAGCACTTCCAAGTTGCCACTGTTGGGGCCTGAAGTAACCCTATCTGCTTTAGGGGAACCATGCTAGGTGACAAATAAACGCTTCTTCTTTAATTGACCTTTGGATCAGAGGGATTTGGATGGTTAATAATTAAGGTCTAAAGCAGGGCCGTTTCTACCACCCTACCAACCTTCCATAAAAAATATAAACATATACTGTGTATTAAACTCCAGAAAAAAAAAACCAGGTAAATAATTGAAAACAGCGGTGGGTCAGAAAGCGCTCACTGGCGCCCCCCCTCTTTCTTAAGCAGCTTGCGCTCTAAGCGACCGCCTAGTTTGCCTACGCCCAGAAACGGTGTTGGTCTGAATTTTTGAAATCTGAATTTCGGTCAAGAGGAAAACTTTTGTATTTTGTTTTTCTACCTATAAGCCTTTTCTAGGGAAAACTTTTCAAGGTTGTATGTATGGTATAACTGTACAACAGAGAGTTTCTGAATGGATAATGGGTCTATTTGAGATCCTTTTATAAAGAGAACGCTCCTGTTGTTTGGGGAACCCCTGGAAGGTTCTAGGTAGAACTGTATAACTAAGAATCTTTAAATAATTGATGAAAAACATAAAAGGGAAAGCCTTTATTAAAGGATTCCCCCTCTCACAAACAAAATAATTCTTAATTATAAAATAAATAATTATTGTTTATTTAAATCTGTCCAACGATCCCTTCATCTCCAATCAGTTTCATGTCAGAATTTGGCTTGTCGTCCTGGCCTGCTTTTCGTTTTCACGCAGAACCGATATGTCCTGTGCTGCCTGCTGTCTTCGCTCTAACACAGATTACAGGATCAGGCCAGAAAGCGAAGTCCCGGTCGTCTCTGGCTCTGTGTCCTGGCTGTGTTGTTTTGTTTTTTTTTCTTCTTCAGAACTTTCTAGTAGAACTAGGCTTCGGAGAGCATCCTTTCTTCAAGCAGCCATGGCTTTTAGTCCTGCAGCTGCCAGTTTAAACAATCTCTGCCAATCTCTCTTTTTCTCTTTCTTTCTTTCTTTCTTTCATTCTGTCTGTCTTTTGCTATCTCAAGCCAAATCCACTTCCTGCCACAAACTCGAAACCTCCAGCTAGCTCACTTCCTGTGGAGGCTGACTCATGGAGAGTTAGTTTAAGAAAATGGTTAGGTACTCTCTATTTCTAACATCCATTTATTAAAAAAAAAAAGCCTTTTGTGCAGCGTTTTGAACGAATCGCAATGTGGAAAGTTTCAGAACATTCCTCTATGAAGTCATTTGGAAGCTGTCAGAAAACCTCGGCCACCCGAACGAGTTTATATTTGAAGCAAGGCTTCAAAGCAGTAAGGGCTTTTGGCGCAGCAGATCCATCACATGCTTAAAAATGGAAGGTTAAACAAGAGCTAGCATAAGGCCAAGCTCCGTGCTAAAGCCTTGGATCGATCTCAAGCTGTTGCTAAGGCAAGTCACGGTTTTGTCCTGCATCCAGCGTATGTACTCTGTTCTTGTCTATAGAGCAAACCGTGGGACACGGTCTTTCTGTATACGAGTATAGAGTATTACAGGAGATCCTGGTTCTGTCTGCTGACCTTTAACCTAAAGGTTTGAGCATGAAAGAACACTATACACCAAATAAAAGCGCCTACAGTTTAGAAGCGAACAAATAAACCTGTCACACGCAAGAAAAAAAGAGGAAAAGAAAACCAGGAAGTAAAAGAAGTGACAAAAAACAAATACAGGACAAAGCGAAACAGACTCACCGAAGTAGACGGGTTTTCCGCAGATGGGGCAGTAGCTCACCATGGCCGTTAACGGAGGGTGACACACCGGAACCGAGCTGCAGGAAACGTGCTAACGTTGTGAGACGCGAGAAAGGATGTGGCGTGAGGTTCTAGCTGACAGGAAGCAAAAAACATTTTTTAAACGTAAACAGTGCAGAGCGATGGAGCGCTGGGCGTGATTACACGTGAGGACGTCACGTAACACCTGCAGTTAGAAATCAGAGAGGGTGTTGAGGGATGGTGCGAACTCAGCCGGAGATTTTCTCGATTCTGCCGAGTCAGGGGTGCGGCGCTCGGTGTGAAGCTGCTACGAGCTTTTCTGCGGTAATCGAGGTTTTGATTTGAGACTTCTGGAAGCTGTATGTTTAGGATGAAACATCTTGCTCTGCGTCCTTGGTCTAACGATGTGATCCTCATTATACCGTACATCAGAATCAGAATCGGAGCTTTATGGCCACGTATGTTTGCACGTGCAAGGAATTTGTTTTGGCGACAGAAGCTTCCAGTTGCACAAAATGATTAATGACAATAAAGGGGGAAAAAAGAAGAAGAAAAAAATTCCCATTGCACATTTTTATAAAGAAAAATAAATAAAGAGTAAAAAGTTTAAGGCATTGGACTTTAGATCCGAAGGTCGTGAGTTCAAATCCCAACTACACCAAGCTGCCATTCCTGGGCCCCTGAGCAAGGCCCCCAACCCCATACCTGCTCAGTTATATCATTGAGATAAATATAAGTGGCATGTAAATGAATGATGGAGGAAGAAGGAACTGAGATGACATCAGGTCATATTTCATAACCCCCATGCACCCACCCCCCCATCTTTTTTCTCTCCCCATCCTTTCTTCTCACTCGTTCTATGTCTGTTCATCCCTCCTCGCTCTCTTTTTCTCACAGATAACACAGATCTAGTGTGGGAGAGTGGGACAGGAAACTCAAAACTATTACCACACACACACACACACACACACACACACACTCTATGATGTCATGACATCACCAGACAGAGAGAAGGTCTTTGTGAAACCTCTTCTCCGAAATTGTGTGTGTGTGTGTGTGTGTGTGTGTGTGTGTGTGTGTGTGTGTGTGTGTGTGTGTGTGTGTCCTCCTCCTTAAAGGTGCAGTCTGCCATTTTTAGAAGTGCAAAGCTCATCTAGACATGTAAAAATCACATTACTTCAAAAAACTTAGCCAAAGCATTAGTCCTGATATGATTTCGTAAAAAACACAAACTCTCATTAAATAATATTTTTCTGAGTTTTATGAAGATCCCATTCCACCTTCAGTGTCCATTTGCTCTAGTAATAACCTCCACTCTTCTGGGAAGATGTTCCACTAGGTTTTGGGGAGATTCATTCATGGTAGTAAAGTCAGGTACTGATGAAGGTGAGGTGATGTGAGGTGATGTCTTCTCCAACACATGTAAAGCAGATCTTCATGGCGCTGGCTTTGTGCACAGGGGTATCGTCATGCTGGATCAGGTTCGGGTCTCCTAGTTCAAGTGAAGGGAAAATTTCATGCTACAGCATCCAAAGACGTCCTACAGAATTGTGTGCCTTCAACTTTGTGGTAACAGTTTGGGAAAGAGCCACATCTGTCTGGGGAAAGATCAGGTTTTCCGAAACGTTTGTTCTCGCAGTGTTTGTGATTCGGAGCAGCAGAATTCCAGCTGTATATAAAATTAGCACAGAAAATTAGGTGTTATCTTGGAAACACTAAATGACAGCTTTAACTTGTCAGTCCTTGGGAAGTGACCCTGGTCCAAGATGATAATCCACAGGAATCTCATACAGCGTGAATGAATGTCACTACTAAGGCAAGAAACATGATGAACACAATTCAACATGTCTCCTTTCACTGTAGCCACAACTGTCCTACATAGTATGCATACATCATCAATTTTTACCTCAGAAAATGACCCCCATTTTCGTGCATTTCTTCTGTGCATTATGTTTCCCTGAGGATTTCAAATGAAGGCAAATTATTAGTTTTTGTGCAAATTCTACACAAAAGTTCAAAAAGCTTAACAACTGCTTTGGTGATGTTTCCTCACGATGTACAGATTTCCTCGAAAAATCCGTCTTGTAAATGTCCTTGTAAGTGTATTTGCGACAAAATACATTTCTCCTCCTCTCTTAGTCATCGTGGAATGAAAAACAGCTATTAAATCCATAATATATTAGGGTTTGTGCAGTTTGCAAAAGATTCTGTTTGCGAGTTCTGACTAGTGACACCCTCTAACCATCCAATCACAGAACGTGACATGATCGGACGCCTTCTAGAGGGCCTCAGTGTAGCCAAATCGCAATCTGATTGATTAAAGCAACAGCTTCATGCAACATACAGTTTGGGCTATAAAAAAGCTCTTAGATGCTGATTGTGCTTCGACCCCGGCAACATGTGATGTGACGCTGAAATCTGATTGGATCTGATTGGATCTGAACGTATATAGATACATGGGTGCTATGAAATGGAGAAAAATTTTATACATATTCATACTAAAAAATATATAAAAACGTAAGTCAGTGTTTCTGATTAGTTTAGGTCAGCAGAGAAGACCTTGCTCAGCTTGATGGCACATCACTGGAGATCTTTCACCATCTTTAAACGATTGACGCAGACATTTTCTATTCCTTGATTCGGTCAAGTTTTCTGGATTTGGAGAAAAAGTCTGTGAGCATTTTTCCCAGATCCTCAGCTGACCTTTAACGCTTTTAAAAAAAAAAACTTATGCCAAAATCGATATTTATCTGTAATTTTTGCCAAAATCGAGAAAAGCGACATTTTTGTTAACTAAAAGTTAACTTAAGCGCCCCCTAGGGACCAGATTACAATCTGTACATATGAATAATTATAATAAATATACAATAAAGTAAAAAAGCGATATATTTTTTTTATATCTTTCAGGTTACCATTACGTTTGATTTATGTCTATCTCTAGAGTGTGTGTGTGTGTGTGTGTGTGTGTGTGTGTGTGTGTGTGTGTGTGTGTGTGTGTTCACTATGTTATGCAACATGTGTCATGCTTGTGCCACTGACACCTTTGGTGTGTATATATTAGATCTGTCCAAGGATGTGTGTGTGTGTGTGTGTGTGTGTGTGTGTGTGTGTGTTCTGTTACAATGTTTGTGAAGCTGAGAAGGCTTTGGCACGTCACCACTGCGAAACTGGAACCGTCTCGCTAGCAGGCTAATACCATAGGCTGTGTCTCAAATCTCATACTATAACCCTGTACAATTCAATAGACACATTTCTTGCTTTACAACTTCCTGTTTCTTAAAGAAAACATAAAAACTGATTTAAAAATTATTTCAAACTAGGCTTGGGTTAAATTCGGTCGCAGGGTTCGTCTGCCAACTTCATAACTGATAACATGCTGATCGCTAAGCCACAATGAAACCGTTGCTACTGTTCTTTCTGTTGGAAAAAAAAAACACTAGAAAAAAGGCTTATTGCACCTTTAATGCATGAAAGTGTGCGTTTATTGGATTTTCTAAGGCTGTGGTAGTGATTATGGAGCAGTGATGTGGAGTGTGGCCTTAATCAAAAGCAGGCCTGTGTGTACAGTGTGGGGTGGTGTTTATTCTTTAGAATCACACCTGGCATGAGAAAAAAGAGAAAAAGAAAAAAAGGGAGAAAGAAAAAGGGAAATTGAGGAAGACTGTGTATGTTTTTGCATTCTTGGCATAGCACTTTTTTTGAACAAAGGGTCCAATGCCAAGTCGTTCAGATTTGGCTTGGCTGGAGTACACACTGGGCTGGCTTGCTCTTCTCCTTTATCGGTCTTCTTTTTTTTTCCTGTCTCTCTCTTTCTCTCTCTCTCTTTCCCTATTTTTCTCACTTTTCCAGCTCTGACAAGTCACACAAAGTTTTCCTATGATGCCCTCAG
>NC_139600.1:15113075-15115575 GCF_946808225.1 Silurus aristotelis | reverse complement strand
TAAGAGGGTCTGCCAAAGCCTCAGACTGAAACGAGAGCCAGCGTCTCTCTTTTCTGTCTAGAACACCACGTTGAGAAAGAAGCGTGGTCACGTGACTACACAAAACTTATTTGAATTAATGAATGTATTTATTTATTTTTTAAGGAGTCATTTTTACCACAGCGTTTTTGTGCCACTTAAAAAGAAAATAATGAGATGTAAGTTTACAAGATTACATGAATTACATGATTAAATGAAGTCGGCAACTCCTTCAGGGTCGATTTCTTCGATCATCGTACACATAGTCAGTGAAAAACCAACTGTGACAAAGGAAACTATCGACATCCTTCAGATTGCACACAGAAGTCAATGTGCTCAATGTCTTGTCAGATTCTTTCTTCTAAAAAATAATAAGTGTCCCACGTTACTGCGGCAGTGCCTGTTTACTAATTACAACTCGGTGCTGATGCGCCGAAAGACAAAGAATTTGCTTATTGCTGTTATATTTTATTTATTTACTTCACTATTTCTCAAAATATCAAAACTTTAATCCGGTAATGTTTTTTTTTTTTTTTTTAAACACGTAAAACACGTGAAATACAATGTTTTAACACACATCCAAGATGATTAGAAACAAATCCAATAAGCCTAAGGGGGCTTGGCTCAACGGCGTCCATTTTATTTATTCCCCATTCGGGGACGTTCGGCTTTTTTTTCCGGCGTCGTTCGGCTACGTTCGGATGCGCTCGGGTACATTCGGGCACGCTCGGCTATACTCGGGGGCGTCCGGGTGCATTCGGGCACGCTCGGCTATACTCGGGGGAGTTCGGGTGCATTCGGTAACATTAGGCTATATTCGGGTGTTCTCGGCCGTGCGTGCGATTCTATCCGAGTGCATTTGGTCTGGTCTTCTCTCAGTCAGTCGGGAAGCGTGAAAAAAAAGAAAAAGAGAGAGAGAGGGGGAGAGAGAGAAAAAAAAAAAAAATCCCCGTTGATGGTCTCTGTCACATTTTAATCAGCGCCGTCGGTCTGGACGAACCCAGGAACGGAGGGGTTTGTGTGGGTTTTTTTTTTTTTTTTTTTTAGGGGAAAGAAAGTATATAAATATATGGATGTAAATCATAATAGAAATATATAAGGACGCACACGTGACCTCGACGCCATAGTTTTGGGATTGTATTCGCTTGTGTACGGAAGAAATTCGGTAAGATGCTGTTATTATAGGCTTGTAGCACGGCGAAGGTCTCGGAGTGGTGTTTATTGAGTGAGTTTTATTCATTGGTCGTGGTGTTTGTTTTTCGGGATTATTTACATGAATATAGATTATAGATACAGAGAGGAGGGGGGCAGAACTCCCCCCCTTCCCCCTCCTTTTTTTTTTTTTTTTTTTTTTTTTTAAATACCTCACAGTGCTTCATTAAAACAAGAACAACTATAAATTGAATGATACAATCCGCGGATTTCTGTGGTGTTTGTTATCGGGATGCCACGCAGATCTCACGCGCCGTGAGTGTTGTTTATTTTTCTACTTCTTGTTTATTTTCGGTGGATTAAATCCTCCAGTTTCAGAGCCCACCGCACGGGCGTTTTAACCGGTTCTATTAAACGTCATTGTGGTGTGAATGATGGTGTTGAACGCGTTATTAAGGTGTATTAGTTGTGAAGGAGGTGTATTTTGTGTTTGTGTTGGGGAGCGTTGTGGCTGTGGTGACGTCGGGCGCTATGCTAGCTCAGGCGAACTAGCCTCGGGTTCAGCTAGCTGGGGCAGGAGAGAAAGGGCTCACGGAAGTGCTTCAACTTACTTTTCTGTCGTGTTTTGTGCGTGAATAAGTGGGAAAAAGTGAACAAGTTGGTGTATTTGAGGGAATTTAATTCGGTAAGATGTACAAATTGAACTTATTTGTCGTGTGTGTGTGTGGGGGTGATTAGCCGGCTAGTTCTGTGTGAGGCGACGTTGAGAGGATTCACTTTGGGGGTCGTGTTTTTGTTTTGTTTTATCATTAAAATCTCTAAAACCGCAGGTAAACATCAAATTAATGGAACAGGACTCGGTTTAGTTTTTCAAAGTGTAATTTCTCTGTGTAAAAAAAAAAATCAGGAACAACAGGAAGATGGAGAGAGAGAGACAGAGAGAGAGAGTCAGTTTATGTGACTGTTCTTCTTCTGTTATTTTATTTTAATAAAAAAATCTCATCTGATCTGTTTTTTTGTTTTTTTGTTCCTGTAGGTCTGCTGGACGACGCCGTAAAGGAAAAAGTAGATTGAAGGTGGAAAAAAAAGGCCAGCCGACTGAAAGATACAGAAAAGAGAGAGAGAGCGCTTTCCTACCCCCCGGTGTAATAAAGGAAATGCCCATCGCGGCTGCCGGTGCTCCGCCGTCGACTCCCGAGCCCCGCACGCGCCCCCGTGTCCTCGCCGGCGCAGAGCGCGTGCCCAAGCGCGAGTACGCCGCCCCGGAGGCGGCCCTGGTGGCGGACCCTTCTCACCCCTCACACCCGTCTCCCCCTGTGCTCTCGTCCCT
>NC_139600.1:15105575-15108075 GCF_946808225.1 Silurus aristotelis | reverse complement strand
GTTGGAATGTCAAGGTTGAATCTTTCCGGGGATTTTTGAAGGAATCTGAAATGAAGTTTAGTGTTTTGCCTTCGCAGGTTTATGGTTATGATAAAGTTAGAAATAAATAAAAAATGAAGTGCTCCATTAGTTTAAAGTTCTTTGTGATTGGTTAGTGTCACTGTGATTGACACCTGGAGGAAGCCCCGCCCACCTGGAGAACATTAACGACCTGTTCAGCATAACATTTTGATCGCCTCGCGCTGCTGTGATTAACAGGAAAGAGAAATAAAGAGGAAGGAGAGATGAAACCCCTCCCACCCAGAGAGCGTTAATGACCTGTTTAGCTCACGGACGTACGTGATTGGCTACTGTTGCTGTGATTGAAAAGAGTGAGATGTAGAGAGGGAGGGAGAAGATGCCCCCTTTAACACAGACAGCAGTTATGTTCTGTTTAGTTTACAGACCACTGTGATTGGCCGGTGTTGGTGTAATTGACAGACAGAAGAAAGGAAGCCCCACCCACCCAGAGAGCAATTAATATCTGTTCAGCTCACAGAGCAACTTGATTGGCTAGTTGCATTGCGATTGACAGGTGAGAGAGCTTATGCGCCTCCCACCCAGAGAGCATTATCGACGTTCTCAGCTCACACAGCAATTTGATTGGCTAATGATGCGATGATTGACAGGAGAAAGCGACAAAGAGGGAGGGTCGGAGAAGCCCCTCCCACCCGATCATTCACAAACTGTTCAGCTCATAGGCCTCTGATTGGCCAGTGTTGCTGTGACCTAGAGAGCTTTAATAAACTGTTCAGCTCACATAGCAATGCGATTGGCTAGTGTCACTGTGATTGACAGGATAGAGGGGATGCCCCGCCCACCTAGAGAGCTGTTCAGCTCACAGACTAACGTTATTGGACACTTTAGAGCTTCTGTCGAACCCTAAAGGAACTTCAGCGTTCTTTTAAAGTAAACTGGCTTCAGATTTGCTCCGTCAAAACCAGGAACCATGCTGTGTGTTGTCATGTTACCGGTTTATTAAACGTGTGTGTGTGTGTGTGTGTGTGTGTGTGTGTGTGTGTGTGTGTGTGTGTGTGTGTGTGTGTGTGCGCGCGCTCGCATGCGAAAGAGAGCAGAAACGAGAGAAACTTACAGCGAGTGAAACCAAATCACGTTTCATGGGGCCCGTGGTAGAGCGAGTGAAAAGGCCCGAGAGTGCTGAGAGGGAGGGAGGGAGGGAGGGGAAAATAATAGGAGAGGGAGGAAAAGAAGAGTGGGTGTGATCATTTCTAATGTCTCTGTCTCGCTCTCGGTCTTTCTCTTGTTTTCGTTCTGTTTTTCCATCCATTCTGTCCTCCGCTCTGTCCATCTCTCTTTTTCTGGACCTCTCTCTCTCTTTCTTCTGCGGTTTCTTTTTTTTTTTGTGTGTATCTCTCAAGCTTGGTCTTTCTCTCTACCCCTCGTTATCTATCTCTTCTTCTCTTTCTCTGTCATTCATTTACCCTGTTCCTCTTTTCTTCTCGTTCTCTCAAATTCAACAGTGCTTTGTTTGCCTGAATGTTATAAATCACATGAATTTTCATGATGTGTGCAGGACACATCTCTCTCTCTCTCTCTTTCTTTCTCTCTCTCTCTCTTTTTCCTCATCTCAATCTCCAGAGAGAGGAAGCTGAACACAGAGAGGAAACATTAGCCTGAACTCTCTTGCTCACAGAGATTCTCTCTCTCTCTCACTCCCTCTCCCTGGTCCGGTTTCAGCTTTTCCGACTCCGTTCTCTTCTCCTCTGGCTTTTTGTTGCTGTTGGGTGGCGGAGGGTAAAGCCCTCCATCTCCCTCTCTTTTTATTGCACTCTTTTACTTTTTCACTTTCCATTTACTTCCTCTTTTCCTGCACTGTGTGCGTGTTTGTCGCTTCTTTCTATTCACTTGCTTTACAGTTATGCAAAGCTCCCTGGCAAACACATACAGGGTGTGTGTGTGTGTGTGTGTGTGTGTGTGTGTGTTGTGCAGATCTCTCGCATGTTTCTTCTCCTTATTAAAAGGCAATTTTTCATCTACATAAAAAAAACACTGACAGATAAATAAACCTCGGATGGAACATTTTAAGACGCCACAGTGATACGACCCGAACTGGTTTACGCAACAGGTTTAAATTCACTTCCAACTATTTTATTATTCGTTCCCACTTTCAGGTTGATTTTATACGTGTGTGTGTGTGTGTGTGTGTGTGTGTGTGTGTGTGTGTGTGTGTGTGTGTGTGGACAATTTGACAGGTGAACCAGGAGAGTGTGTGTGTGAGAGTATTATTAATGGCTGGCATTAGGGGGAAAGTGAAACCGTGTAGGGAGAGAGGGGGAGAGAGGGAGAGGAAGCAGGCGTGAGGGACTAAAAGGGGGTGAGGGTAGAAAGGTGGAGGAAAGGATCGAAATAGACGATGCACTCTGGAGCTCCGAGCAGAATCCATAACGCTCATGAGGGTATGCCTCAACCCCTTAATGTCTCTCTCTCTCTCTCTCTCTCT
>NC_139600.1:15045575-15098075 GCF_946808225.1 Silurus aristotelis | reverse complement strand
GCAATGTGTTGTGTGATGTCAAATTCTGAATCGTGTGTGTGTGTGTGTGTGTGTGTGTGGTAGCTTCCTCAGGGTACAGTCCCCGTATCGTACACTGTGTCTCCAGTGGCAGCCCATGCCCTCCCGCCCCCTCTCTGTACGGGACAGCATATCCCAGCATGCTCCTCTCAGCAGCAGGTGCCTGCCTGCTCGGTGGTGTTCAGCAGTCAGCAGCACTACCCCGTCTGCCCACCTCCGGTGCGTTTGTTTGCGCTTTAGAGTGGTATATGAGAATCACTTTCAATATACTCTGTCGCCCCCTAGTGTTCAGAATCAGGAACATTGGTCTGTGTATATATATATATATATATATATATATATATATATATATATATATATATATATATATATATATATATATATATATATATATATATATATATATATAATGCATTTTCTTTTCCTTTATTAGATGCTGCCTGCTTGTTCAGTGCAGCACCTGCCCGTGCCGTACGCATTTCCCTCACTGCTTTCCAGCGATTCGACTTTCCTCCTCCACCCCCCACACCACCTCTCGCACCATCACCACCCGCCGCACTTGGCCCCTCCTGCACACTTTCTGCCCTTCCAGACACAACAATCAAGATCAGTGAGTACATATACATATTTATTAACACACACAAATCTATGCGTATTACACCACTCTAAGTTGTGTGTGTGTGTGTAGCCACTACAAAGGATTGAGAACGAAGTGGAGCTTCTCGGAGATCACCTGCCAGTAGGTGGCAGCTTTAACTACGCCCACTCGGGCCACCCCAGCCCCCTGCCCCCTTCCACGCCTTTGCAGTTCCTCTCCCACGATCCCCTGCCACAGGAGCTCTTCGGAATGGTGAGTACACCCAAACACACACACACACACACACACACACACCTCCCCTTCTCATTCCGTATAATCAGGAATTTTCCAGAAACTAATAGTCTTCTTCTTTTTGTCCTTTTTCGCACAGCCGTATCCACACTTCATGCCTCGACGCATCACGGGTCGGCGGTACCGTTCTCAGCAAGCCGTGGCTCCGCCCCCGTATCACCCCAGCCTCCTTCCGTACTTCCTGTGAGTTTTGGAAAAATATTATTAAAAAGCCTGTACGCATAACTGATTAAAACCCCGATTCAACGTGGCTCCTTTCTCTCCTCAGCTCTGTTCTTCCAGTGCAGCCTACAGCCGTAGGGCCTGCTATCAGCTTAGAGCTGGACGTAGACGAAGGAGAGGTGGAGAATTACGAGGTGAGCCGTCGTTCATGGTCTCAGAACCTGGCGCGGTTCTAACTCTGTAAGGTTGAGGGGGGGTCCCGAGCTGAAGCATCGCAGTATGGCGGGTTACCATAGCGATTTGCCA
Source organism: Silurus aristotelis (assembly GCF_946808225.1). Classification (NCBI taxonomy): domain Eukaryota; kingdom Metazoa; phylum Chordata; class Actinopteri; order Siluriformes; family Siluridae; genus Silurus; species Silurus aristotelis. Next base: position 15,096,700 of record NC_139600.1, on the reverse strand, counting down.
TGACCACTTTCATCTCTTCGCAGCAGTGTGGAGCATAAACACACACAAGTACATTGATGATTTGCTGTCGGTGTGAACCATAGAAATAAAAGTGAACTCTCCGCTCCATAGTGAATGTTTTATATTTTAGTTTTATTTTATAAATAAGTTATACATATGTCTAATTGGGACCAACTTCTTATTAACCATTCCTTTTAATCTCTGTGTGTGTGTGTGTGTGTGTGTGTGTGTGTGTGTGTGTGTGTGTGTGTGTGTGTGTGTGTGTGTGTTTAGGCTCTGTTGAACCTCGCCGAACGTCTCGGGGAAGCCAAACCACGCGGCCTGACAAAAGCTGACATCGAGCAGCTGCCTTCCTACAGATTCAACCCCAGCAACCACCAGTCTGAGCAAACCCTGTGAGTAAATCACACACACACACACACACACACACACACACACACACACGATCACTCTGTACAGCACTAACGATTGGGGGGGGGGGGGGGAGGAGTTGACATCTAGCAGAACTAGACTTGATCAGAGTTCAGTGTGTTTAGAAATGAAGCTTATTCTACATTAACACGTTAAATAGAAGCTCAGATGGCATTGGGTTCAGCTCTCTCTAATGTGTGTGTTTTCAGGTGTGTGGTGTGCATGTGTGACTTCGAGTCCCGACAGCTGCTCAGAGTCCTGCCCTGCAATCACGAATTCCACGCCAAGTGTGTCGACAAATGGCTTAAGGTGTGTGTGTGTGTGTGTGTGTGTGTGTGTGTGTTGGTTGGTATGTGGCTGAGTGGGTGGGTGTGTGGATGTGGGTGGGTGTGTGTGGACAGGTGTGGGTGGATGTGTGTGGGTTTAATGCTCTTACTTCAAAGCCTGTACTTTACTGTAAATCTGCTCTGATTGGTCATATTGATTTTACTTTTGATCCCCCCCACAGGCTAACAGAACCTGCCCCATCTGCCGAGCCGACGCCTCCGAAGTCCAGCGGGATTCCGAGTGATCTGATCGTGACCCGTTTCACTCCTACCACATCACTCACTCACTCACTCACACACACACACACACACACACACACACACACACACACCGTCCCACCATCCCGGAGTCTTTCTCCATTTCAACACACTGGACTTCCTTTTACACACACACACACACACACACACTCATTATTTTTTTTTTTTCTTTTACCCTAAGCATAAATTAAGTGAATAGCTCCCGTTTGCATCACATGATCGTTAAAACACAAAAACAGATCTCTAATCTCACACACACACACACACACACACACACACACACACACTAACCCCAAGAATCCAAAGACGGTTCTCTGTTGAAACGGAAACACCATCACTGCCATTTCTCTCATTCGTATTCCTTTATTTTGTACGCTTTTATTCTTTTCAGGTGGGTACAGGGTGGTGTTTTGGGTGTGTGTGTGTGTGTGTGTGTGAGTACTAACATTCCCGAGCGTGTGAATTTAGCTTGTAAAAGGAAGTGAATACAAAAATGTGTGCTTTTCCTTTGCGAATAAAAATATTGCATATAAATGTATGTATGTATCAATATAGAGGGACTGAATAACACACTGAAAACAAAACAAAAAAAAGTTGTGTTCTTTTCTTCCACAAAAAAAAGAGAGAGAGAGAGAGAGAGATATATCTAGGGTGGGGTTTGTTCAATTCTGATCTAGCAGTCTTATAGAATTGAAAAACTGGGAGCGTGTGTGTGAGGAAAAGTGTGTCTTTTGATTCTTTTGGTTACTCGTGTAATTTATCCTGTGTGTGTGGTACAGAACACTGGCTTCCCGTTCTCACGTGCGCTCACGTGTCTCGTCAGCTGCGAACGCTCGCGTGCGATCGGTCAGGAGGCGCCTCGTTTTTTTTTTTTTTTCCTTTCTCTCTTTCTTTTCCAATGCCGTGTTGTGATCCTGGAAAAGAAGGATATAGTCTTCCTTCCATCGCAGTCTTAATTATTTATTTAATTTTCTTAAAGAAAAACGTGACCTCTCACGTCTCGGCAGGTTTTTCCACACACGTATGCGCTTCTCGTCGACCGGAGACCTCGGGGGTTTGTTTGCTTGCTTGTTTTTATTTTGTTTTGTTTTTTTAACCATGTGATCAAACGACCCCTGTTCTTTCTGTTTCTCAGGATTCATTCTCTGCATGTTTTTATTTTTATTTTTTTTTATTTCCCATCAGCAGAGATTTTCGGAGCGAATTTTCGAAATATAGTCGATAAAGTCATTGAAAATTTGGGCGCAAACAAATGACTGTGCAAAATGTCCACCTCCTATTTAACAATTCTTCTCTCGATTCACATGAATCTGCATTTCTTACCGAGAATATCGCGATCTCTCTCTCCCTCGTCTACATAAACGAGCTTCCAGGCGCCCCCTAGTGTTTGCCTAGTGGTAGTTTCCCAGAGATTGGCGAGAAATTGTGTATGTTTTCCGGGTCATTTTAAGAACACGAACAGTTTTTGCTCTATTGGAGCTCCTGGGTACATGAATTCTGTGGGATCTGTGTGGCTTGAGTGCGAAAAAATCAACAAGTCAGAACAAAATCTCTGCTGATCGACTGCATTAGGAGAAAATCAGATTTATTTTTGTGCGCGCGAAAGTCGAAAAACGGTTGAATTTTTCAGCACTACATGGTTCAGCACTTTCACAGGAAGCTTCACTTCAGCATTCTCGCTTCGTTATTAATGTATAATCAGGTAGCACAGGGGTGTGCACGTGTGTGTGTGTGTGTGTGTGTGTGTGTGTGTTCACGTGTGGGTGCGTGTTAACGACACAATGGTAGACCTAGCAAAATCTTTTCCCAATAACGCACAACAAACTAGTTTTCCAGTTCCCAGTCACTGTCTTTCAGTCCTTTTGCGTGTCTTATAACCTGCCATAGACGCTTCATAGGATTGTCATAACCCCGACTGTCCCTGCCTCGACCCGAGTGTGTGTGCACGTGTGGCGGTGAAAAAGTGTGAGGTGTATTAAACAGTCACGTCGTTAAGCTCTCGTAGCTCGCAAAACCCGTAGTGTCTTAACTGCAGATGCCTTTCAGCCGTTCTCCTTTCAGCATCGCATCGCATCGTCGCAGCATCGCCACGTTCCTCTCGTTCGCCTCGGATCACTTTACTAAACCCCCACGTTTTACTTTATAACGTACGTTTTTTTTTGTTTTTTTTTCCCCCTCCTGCTTGGTACAATAGCAGTTACCTCATTTTTACTATTTATGGTGTTATCCTCCCCCCCCCCCTTTTTTTTACGCTAAACGAATGAGAGCTTCTGATCTTTATTTTATTATTTTTAAAAATGGGTTTTAATTTGTTTTCCATTAAAAATACAATTGTATCGTTTAACATGTAGTTTCTTATGTATAATAACTGTAACCAAAATCATTTGAAGGCTTGATATAAAAAAAAATTTTTTAACAAACATTTGTACATTTTCTATGAGAGTTATTACTAGTGATGCTTTACTAAGTAGTGCAATGATTTTTCTTTCCTCCCCCCCCTCTCTCTCTTTCTCTATCTTTCTCCCTCTCTCTCTTTCTCTCTCTCTCTCTCTCTGATCCCGATTCCTGGTCTTTTTGGATTTCAAAGGGTGGTTCAGTAATAAATGTATAATGTTTTCTTCCACAAACTGATGTTTTTTTCTCCACCCCCTCTTCTCTGTAAAAGCACTGAATGCTGTATCTCTCTATAGGGCGAGTATCAGAAATATTCATGGTAAGGAAGCTGATCAAAACCAGTGTTCTTTAGAAATTATTTTTGTTTATTATGTAGTATAATAATATTTGTCCGTTCTATTGTGACCAGCAGAGGGCGACATAATACACCCGCTAAAGCGGCATTGTCTTTCATCAGTACACACATTCTGTCTGGATAAGAGGAACCTGCACACTGTTCTCTCCTGTCTTGGGTCATGGTGTCTGGATAGCGTTCAGATTATGGAAAGGCTTCACCAAATTCACAGTCCTGAAGTATAAATTGCATCAATTTACTTAAGTGTCTTCTGACTTCTAACGCATGGCCCTTTCACAAACGCCTTTGAAGGGCAAAAAAGAAAACCCGTTGTGTCTGCAGGAAGACGCAGCTCTACCTCTGCCATGTCATTAATTGGTCAATTCTACTATTTACTAATAATTGTATAGAAATAAATCTGTGCAAATATGTTCAAACCAATGCATTGTGATACAAAAGAAACAGGTTTATTGGCCATGTGTGTTGACACACAAGGAATTTGTTTCCAGCTGTTAGTGACTCACTAAAGTACAGACATTAGTATCACTATACATTCAGCTTGTACTATACAAGACAATATAGCCAGCACGAGTATTAAATGGAATATCTGGTAAATACTTGTATCAATTGCACACTTTTTAAAAATTGATGCATCACATCGTTACCTTTTATGCCGATGCACTGATGCGAATCGCTGAATCTTACCATCACTGGTACAAATATCTCTCGTTCCTGCAAGTACCGACGACGCACACAAACATGATAAATGTATTGTCCATCTCATCAGTGGTCCCATTGTGCAGCTCAACCACAGGCTTTATTGAGTCCTGTAGTGCAGCTCCATCATAGGTCTTGTTGAACCGATTACAGTCATTTCCTCTAATGTGAACTGTAATAGTGTGGAGACCACCGGTTTCACTGTGTCGAAAATTGCAGCTCCTTCACATTGTGCTGTTCTTTCACGTGTACCACTGTGTCCCAGTGCAGCTTCATCAGCGTTCTTATTAAGCCTCATGAGCACGTCCTCATGGTGCAGCTCGACTATAGGCCTCATTGAGCCAAAAGCACAACTTCACCATATGCTGTTTAACTAGGACACATATCACTGCACGAAAATGGTACCTCCACCACAGGTCTCATGGCCCAAATGTCTTCTTGGGTCCCCCACCCCGTTTCTAACCCAATAGATCAGCTCCCTCTCAGGGCTTAGTGCTTAAATTGATTCAACTCGGGCCCCATGATGCAGCTCTGGGCCTTGTGTTATTGAATTCTATGATGAAGCTTCACCTTCTATCAGATGTGAAAACAGTGACCGAGAAGATGAAACTTTTGCCAAAGGTGCCTCCTGAGGCCAGTGGTGGAGCTGCATCAGAGGCCTCACTAGACCTGAAGCTTTACAAACAAGATAATTTTTATAAACTGCTCAGTTATTCTTCGTCCAAAAAGCTTTTTAAGGATCAATTATTGATCAGATGAGCGGCTCCCTCTCAGCACGCTTGGCTTTCTGTTAGAAAACTGGCTTTATTACGTATATGTTTATTTTATATTCTGCCTCATTAATGCTGGCCTTCGAGCTGATTTTATAGACATTAAAAAAAGACAGAAGGGGCACAGGATTTGGTGTAATCAGGTCAAACTGCCCTCAGACATTTATTTATTTATTGATGTATTTATTTATTTATTGAAACCACATGTTTTACTCTGAGCAGCTTTTTGTGCACCTCTGTCTACACCATTTGGGAAAGATTCGATGAGCTCAAGGTCATTTCAAACCGAAGGTCCTTCAGGCTATAAAACCTAAGCTCATTTAGACCATGTTTAAAACAACACGAGAGCCGTGTGTCATCATTTAGGTCATACTGAGTCCAGAAAGGGACTTCGGGAGCACCGCAGGCTCGAGCCTTATTTGCATTTGGAGGAAAAAATTAAGAAAAAATAACCTTGGATAAAAAGCATCAGTGAGGAGAGAAGAAAGAGAGAGAGATCACATGTAGGTGTGAGTACTAGTAGAGTTCCTGAGTAAAGATGGGATGGATGGATGGATGGATAGGGGGGATGGCTGGATAGATAGATAGATAGATGGATAGATAGATAGATAGATAGATAGATAGATAGATAGATAGATAGATAGATAGATAGATAGATAGATAGATAGATAGATAGATAGATAGATAGATGGATAGGATGGATAGGATGGATAGGGTGGATGGATGGATGGATGGATGGATGGATGGATGGATGGATAGATATATAGAGTGAATGATAGGATGGATGGATAGGGTGGATGGATGGATGGATGGATGGATGGATAGATATATAGAGCGAATGATAGGATGGATGGATAGGGTGAATGGATGAATGAATGGATGGATGGATGGATGCATGGATAGGGTGGATGGATAGATAGGGTGGATGGATGGATGGATGGATGGATGGATTAATAGGGTGGATGGGGTAGATGGATGGATGGATGGACAGGGTGGATGGATGGATGGATGGATGGATAGATATATAGAGTGAATGTTAGGATGGATGGATAGGGTGGATGGATGGATGGATGGATGGATAGATATATAGAGTGAATGTTAGGATGGATGGATAGGGTGGATGGATGGATGGATGGATAGATATATAGAGTGAATGTTAGGATGGATGGATAGGGTGGATGGATGGATGAATGGATGGATGGATTGATAGATGGATAGAATGGATGGATGGATAGATAGATGGATAGGGTGGATGGATGGATGGATTAGTAGGGTGGATGGGGTAGATGGATGGATGGATGGACAGGGTGGATGGATGGATGGATGGATGGATAGGGTGGATGGATGGATGGATGGATAGATATATAGAGTGAATGTTAGGATGGATGGATAGGGTGGATGGATGGATGGATGGATGGATGGATAGATATATAGAGTGAATGTTAGGATGGATGGATAGGGTGGATGGATGGATGGATGGATAGATATATAGAGTGAATGTTAGGATGGATGGATAGGGTGGATGGATGGATGGATGGATGGATGGATGGATTGATAGATGGATAGAATGGATGGATGGATAGATAGATGGATAGGGTGGATGGATGGATGGATTAGTAGGGTGGATGGGGTAGATGGATGGATAGATGGATGGATGGATGGATGGATGGATAGATGAATGGATGGATATGGTGGATGGATGGATGGTGGATGGATGGATGGATAAACTGGATTTAACCAGTTACATAATAAGATGAAAAAAGATGGAGATGGAGTTCACGACTGTATTTACCAAAAGCCCTTTTTGACCCAAGAATCTCCTTTTTTTTTGGCTCAACTCTACAGCGGATTTATTGCTCTGCAGATTCACAAAAGATCTCTATTATATAACTGATTCCCCTCCGTAAAAAGCGTCGTATTGCTCAAATCTCCACATTGCTGCATGAATTCATGTGGATATTTTATTCATGAATGACTTTGCCCAGTCACAGAGACGACCACTGCACTGCTTCAGGATATTTGGGGACCTTTTCAATCATGTCCAGCTTGTAACCCTGCAGAAACTCTTCTTTCCTCATCTGCTTTTGAGACAAAGTCTAAAAAATAAAAAAAAATAAAAATAGTGGTATGGAAGTGAGATTGTGTGTGGACAGATGTTCTCGTGTCCAGCTTATGCAATTCATCCCCAAACCCGAAAGAGCAGCAGATGCAGAGAATGTATAAAGTAAACACGTTTCTGCACTCAGCTCCAGTTAATTATTCTTTCTTCCCCTAAGAAACCGTGGCCCAACGTGTTTTTGCATCATGAGTAACGTTTCCTGCTGCGTAAGCTCTTTTTCTGTACTGTGCCTCGTTTTTCAGACTGCACATGAAACGGATTGAACCGTAAACCACACAAACTCAAATCACCCACTTGTGTTCATTCAGGGTGTGAGTAAAGTCAGGTACTGATGGAGATGTGCTGAGGAGGCTTCTGGGGTGCAGTTATCTATCTATCTATCTATCTATCTATCTATCTATCTATCTATCTATCTATCTATCTGTCTGTCTGTCTGTCTGTCTGTCTGTCTGTCTGTCTGTCTGTCTGTCTGTCTGTCTGTCTGTCTGTCTGTCTGTCTGTCTGTCTGTCTGTCTCACTCACTCACTCACTCACTCACTCACATATTTCTAAACTTTTCTTAAGACAGTTGATATGTAACTGAATCAGACAGATAGTTAGTGGTTTGGCACTGTTCTGGATTTTCTCTCCGTTCTTTCGGCTCATCTCTCCGACATTAACTGGGAGTGAAGGGAAACTCCTCCGAGCGTCTTTGTCACCGTATAATCTTATAACTCATTCTTGAATAAACACCGCATGCAGCGAACAGAGAGAGACTGTAATGCTGAGAGCATGTGGCAGAGCGTCCACACTAACTGAACACTGAAGTTCAACACTGAAGTTCATTCTCAACCCCTGTTCTATTGGCCATGACACCATATTAGCATATAACCAGGGGGTGAGCCAATGAGACACCAGGCCACGCCCACTTCCCCTTCATCCTTTCCTCTTGGTCCTTAATAAGAGCTCATAGAGAAGTTCAGTTACTTTATCAGTTCAAGTGAAGTTCATTAGATGAGTCCATGGAGGGAGGACGGAGAAGCGTTCGAGCTGAAAAGGAGAGAAAAACGAGAGTTTTGAATTAGAAGTTCATCTTAAATAACTTTGCCTTTCTTTGACTCGTTATATCTCCCTTTCTGCCTGTACGTCGCTTTTTTCTTTCCCACCCACATCTCTCGCTTTACCTGTATCTCTCTTCACTTATACACGATTTTATACAACTTTATAACTGTAAAGCTGTTTGAAAACATTTGCTAAAGGTGTTGAAATGGGAATAAATGTAGAAAAAAAAAAAAAAAGGTGTTCAAGATTTTGTTCATATATTGTATATTGTGTGTACAAAGAAGTATTTGCCTTAGATCAGTCAACATATTCGCTTGTTAATTCTGACTGTACACATCGCAGTTCTGTGAAGGTAAATAGGCTAATCATCACACCGCTAGCTTGTTGCCAACACAAAACAAACATGGAGTACAAGAGCACCAGAGAGCACTTTGTTGTTTTTTAGACGTCACAGATGAACCCGGGCTTTTTTCTTTAAAGTTGTCACAGAGAGATATATACATGTTCGATTATTAACCTGTCATCGTGCTGTAGGGGGAAATATTTCAGCTCTGATATACACCAAGGTGAATGGTGGGATGACCATTGATTAAATGAAGGTGTGGATGGATGTGAGGGGATAAAAAGGGAGAAGTGGACGAACATATGGATCATCACAGGAGGATTAGCGAGGAGCTGTCAGTGCCACACAACGAGTTTTATAGAGCCTGTAAAATGAAAGACAGAAAAAGTTGGGGAAAACTATACAAAGGAAAAGAAAAGCAAGAGAGAGGGAGAAAAAGATACAGGAAGAGAGATACAAGCAAAGGGAAAAAGAGGGAGAAGGGACGAAGGGAGGGAGAGATGTGGAAAAATGTTGAAAGGTTTTAAGAGGTACATCATGAGAACAGCGAGAAAGAAAGAAAGAAAGAAAGAGAGATAGAGAGATAGAGAGAAAATAGAAAAATACAACTCTTTTGGGAAGATGTTCAAATAGATTTTTGTGTGAGATTCCATTCAGCCACAGTGGTGTTAGTAAAGTCAGGTCCTGATGCACGTGAGGTGAGAAGGGAGGTTCCTGGGGTGCAGTCAGCGTGAACAATTTATCCCAAAGGTGTTCAACAGGTTTTAGCTCTATAGCAGGAGATCTTCCAATCCAACCCATTTAAAGCATATCTTCATGGAGCTGGCTTTGTGCACAGGAACATTGTCATGCTGAAACAGGTTTTGAGTCTTATAGTTGAAGTGAAGACGTTCTAAACACTTGTGTGCCTCCATCTGTTTGGTAACAGTTCAATGAAGAATGACGTTCGGCTGGAAAAGCCAGCTGTCCCAATACTTTTGCCCCAAAGTCCATCCTGTTCATGTTTGTAAACAAACACAAGCCTAATTCCGGTCCCATATAGTCTACACGAGCTAAATATCGCTGCATCTCTCAATATATTCATTATTTCTTTGCATTATTATTATTTAGACAAATGATCAAATGAAAGCAGTTTTTGAAGATTCGGCTCTCACACGCCATATCAGACTCCAGATATTGGCTTCATCCACAACGCTGATGTGATCTTCTCTGACAGCACATCTGGGAATTGTCATCCAATCCGCCCATAACATTCTCGATCGGCTTATCCTTATTGACCGTGTTCGAGTAGAGACGAATGCTCTTCTGCTTTTTTGAAAGAAAGAAAATATGGAATTGCTCTGGAAGCTTCTGGTGGAAGGGATGAGCTTCAGGTAAACTGATGAGCTGGCAGATATGAACGGAGACAGAAACAGGGAAAGATGAGAACCTGCTGAATAATGATTAAAACATACACACAAACACACACACACACACACACACACACACACACACACACACACACACACACACACACACACACACACACACACACATGAAAAATCACAATATACAACAATTGAAAATTAGGACCTTATACAGGTAGGGGTGCACAAACTTTTAAGTGGGGCTGTGTTTTTAGTTACCATGACGTCTCTGTCTATCTCTTTCACTCTCTCTCTTTTTCTATCTCTCTCTGTCTCACACACACACACACACACACACACACACACACACACACACACACACACACACTCACACACAGAGCCATCTGCCTACAAGGGTCAGGTCTGAGTCAAAACCCATGCTGCTCCAGACAAATCAAGCTAAACCTGATTTACTGTGTGTGTGTGTGTGTGTGTGTGTGTGTGTGTGTGTGTGTGTGTGTGTGTGTGTGTGTGAGTGAGACCAGAGACTTTATCGAGACCAAAACACAACCCACTCAAAAGTTTGTGCACCCCATGTTTGTATAAGGTAATAATTTGTGACTAATGTTATATTGTGGCGTTCAGGTACCTGGGGTCAACAGTGCAAAGTAATGGAGAGTGTGTTAGAGAAATGAAGAAAAGAGTGCAGGCAGGGTGGAGTGGGTGGAGAAGAGTGATACCAGGAGTGATTTGTGATAGAAGAGTATCTGTGAGAGTGAAAGGGAAAGTTTATAGGATTGTGGTGAGACCTGAGATGTTGTATGGTTTAGAGACAGTGGCATTGCGTAAAAGACAGGAGGTGGAGCTGAGGGTAGCAGAGCTGAAGATGTTGAGATGTTCGTTGGGAGTGATGACGATGGACAGGATTAGAAATGAGTTTATGAGAGGGACAGCGCATGTAGGACGTTTTGGAGACAAGTTGAGGGAGGTGAGATTGAGATGGTTTGGGCATGGGGAACATGGGGTATATCAGCAGGAGAATGCTGAGAATGGAGACACCAGAATGGAGGAAAAGAGGAAGATCAAGGAGGAGGTTCATGGATGTGGTGAAGGAAGACAAAACATATTTGTCTTGTTAGCGAGCAAAGCAAAGCCCTGTCCTGAAAGTACAGACACTGGAAACTTTTCTCCAGACACCAACATCGTCTTAGTGTGGACAAAGACAAGCATGCAGAGAGAAAAAGATTTTGTGTTATCGTATTTATCTGTATGAAAACAGATGTTAGTCTGATCAGCTGACCTGCATGTGACGTGCCACATGGTTCCCACATCTTCTATCTCACATAGATAGAATTCACTGAATTCTCATTAAAATCTGATACAGGTATTAACCTAATGCACCATTACTCTCTATTATCTCCAGTAATCACATGCAATAATGTGCATATTATCTTACTGTTATACATATATGTGATTGATTGGTGGACTGATACCTGTGTGGTGGCATTTTTTTTTAAACTATGATAAAATAGGGGTATCTTATACTGCTCTTCTTATTTCCTCCACTTTTCTGGGAAGATGTTCCACCAGATTTTGTTGTGTGTTTATGGATATTTGTGTTCATCAGTCACAAGTGTATTATGAAAGGCAGGTACTTATGAAGGTGAGGAGACCTGGGGTGCAGTCAGGGTTCACATTCATCCCAAAGGTGTTCAGTAGGGATGAGATCAGAGCTCTATAGCAGCAAGAACCTCCTCTCCAAAGCATGTAAACCAGATCTTCAAGGAGCTCACTTTGTGCACAGGGGCATCACCATGCTGGAACAGGTTTTGGGTTTCCAAGTTCAAGTGAATGCAAAATGGCATTATAGCGCCATCTAAAGACGTCCTGTGCAATTGAGTGCTTCCAGATTTGTTGTAACAGATTGGAAAAGAACCACATAGAGCAGGAAAGAGCAGGTGACCCAATACTTTTGGAAATATAGTGTATATACATTTGTATTTTAAGAAAAGTCACGTGACCTCTCCAGTCTTCCTTCCATTTTTGGGGGGGCAAAAGGGCAGTAAATAATTTCAAAACAAAACAAAGCTATAAATAAATCACAAAGGCAACTTTTCACAATTCTCCTTCTATTTCTTCTTCTTCTTCTTCTTCTTCTTCTTCTTCCTCTTTTTTCTTCTATTTTTAAAGGTGGAAAAAAAATTGGCGCCATTTGAAAGGAGAGACGGAGCGCGAGCGGGCGCGCGGGCGCGCAAAGTGTTTCCCGCGTTTCCCCCTCTGTTTAGTACTTGCGCACGCGAGCACAATGAGCGGCGGCGGCAAGCGCGCGCCCCTTCTTCTGCGTAACGGTCGCTTGAGTGAAGCGGCAGTGAGGCGCGTTTTCTCCTTCTGATTTCAGGGTTTGGAGGGAAGTAGAAGAGGAAAAAAAGGCAAGAAGAAGGAGAGTAACTTGATGGGATGATGATGATGAAGAAGATGATGGCAGCAAACTGGCCGTTGGGAGTCCTCCTGTTTTTCCTTCAGGCTTGCAGTAAGTACCACTGAGGTACCTGAGGTGAGGTGAGGTGAGGTGAGGTGAGGTGGCAGGAGCAGTTAGCCTGACCAGTCCTAATCTTATAATATTCCTTAATTACAATATTATAAAAATGTGTGTATTTTGTCTCATTCTTTTCGTTTTCTACAGTTGAGTTTTAGTCCATTTAAAGTTTTCATTACTGTGTTTCTCGACGTACTTGAACGTAAAGCAGCAGAGAAGTAAAAACCCTGAAAACTCTCATCCAAGATAAAATAGTTTCTTTAACATTATTACATTTTATAAATGTAAAAAACAATCCACCACCATGCTGAGGATCAGTAATCACTATGTACTTCATATTATAATTTTTTTTAATAAATTAATACAGTCTACCATTACATTATCATAACTTGTACATTTCTCCTGATATAATAATTCCTTAAGGAATAATAGTTTGTGTGTGTGTGTGTGTGTGTGTGTGTGTGTGTGTGTGTGTGTGTGTGTGTATTTTAGTTGAAGTCAATTGTAATGAATAATCCCCAGAGCTCTCCATATGCCATTCAAACTGTATGGATAATAACCTCCAGTCTTCTGGGAAGATGTTCCACTAGATTTTCTAGAGATTCGTGTGGAGATTCATTCATCCACAAGGGTGTTATTAAAGTCAGGTACTGATGTGGGTGAGGTCTGGTGTACAGTCAGTGTTCCAACAGTTTTGGACGTCTGTAGCAGGAGATGTTCCACTCCAACAAAGGAAAGCATACTGTCATGGAGCTGACAGTATGGGCAGGTGTCCCAAAACTTTTGGCCCTATCGTGTATAATACCAGATGCTTTGTGGTTTATTTTTAACACATACACCTATTTTACATAATATAATGCACACACACAAATATATACATATATTTTATGTAGGAAGTCTTTCTTTCTTTCTTTCTTTCTTTCTTTCTTTCTTTCTTTCTTTCTTTCTTTCTTTCTTTCTTTCTTTCTTTCTTTCTTTCTTTCTTTCTTTGCATTTAGCTATGCTGCATTAATCACAATCTGTTTTTTTTTGTTAGTTTTTTTGTTTATCTGGCAAGTTTCTTTTTTCTCCTTCACATATCTGCGATGAAGACTGTATTGAAGAGGAACTCTGGTTAATGCTCCAGATGAAGTTATAAATTCATCCTGAGGTGGCAAAAGTCCACACATACATCACTTAAGTAGAAGTCAAGTCAAGTCAAGTTTATTTGTATAGCACTTTTCACAACAGACATTGTCTCAAAGCAGCTTTACAGAAATCAACAGTGAAGGTGAATGGTGTGCATTTATCCCTGATGAGTAAGCCATGGCAACTGTGGCAAGGAAAAACTGTAGAAGTACAGATACTCATGTTTATTAAAATATTCGGGTAAAAGGAAAGTAAAAAGTAGTCATTATTACTACCTGTTTTATTGTCACGCTGGTAACTGGATCTCACGTCATTAATATACAAAATAATTTGAAATGTTGTTCTCTAATGAATGTATCCAGGCTGAACATCCACTATATAGAACACAAACAGAGAAAAGATGATGATGATGATCATGTGATCAGGAATGTGTCTGTTCTCAGTCATGTTTACATCACTGACTCCCTCTGTCTCATCCACGTTAACCCCAGACTTCTTACTGCCTTCTGCCTGCTCATTGTGAGCTTCATAAACTAGTCTACGTCTGTGGTGTGTGAGAGACAGGAAATGGTACAGCAGTGGTAGATTAAAAAAGCTGCGCAATGACAAGAAATCAGTTGATGGGCTGTAAACGATGTGCAATAAGAAGAAAAATATGGATTACCAAATAGATTAAAACTGAAGTATGGAGTCTGGTTTTATCTGGTCTGGTAAGAAGTAGAAAGTACAGATATTTGTGTAAAAAATTTAATGAGTGAAAGTAAAAAGCGAAGTGTTTTCAAATAGAAAATGTATTGTATTTGTACTTTATTACTTCCCATCTCTGCATTCAACACGGTGCAAAAGACATCGATTATAAGGTTAAAAAATATAATATAGCATGGGGCAAAAAAAAAGTGCAGATTTTCCCAACAACCCAGAAGATTAGTATTAGATGGTTATCATTATTATTATAACAATATGAGCAAAATGTAGAAGAACACGTGTTCATTCGCTCTGGGAAGATAGAGACACTTCCTGTTGGGATGAGGCATTGTGGGATATGATGGCAGATGGTAAAAGAGCACCCTGTGGTTTATGGATGTCTGCAGAGCTCCAGCACAAGCATGATTACCCACTCAGTGTTCATTTTGCGAGGTTTGTAACAAAATATGTGTACTAATGTGGAATCAGGAACTTTGGAGTGCATTGAGTGGTGCCTGTACTATAGTTACATGTAACTACAGTTCTGATACCTCAGCAGTTCTCTGATGCTGATAGACATCTCTCGTTTAGACTCTAAGCTCAGTATGGCATGGGGAAGTGGAGGGAAGTGGTAGGGTTGTGACGGCAAGCACACAGGAAGGTTAAATAACTACGGCAGAGATCTGCCAAAAACCCTATACTACTCTCCTATATGTCTAATGTCAGTCCATTTACTATCGATTTTGTTTTGTTTTTGATTTCTGTCAGCATTTTTTTTCGCAATAATGTCAGACTCTGTGTTTGTCACACTCAGACAGGAATAGTGTGTATTCTTTAATTATTAAACATACAAAGTGCACTAGGAAGGTATTTCTGTCTGTCTGTCTGTCTCTCCCTCTCTCTCTCTCTCTCTCTCTCTCTCTCTCTTTCTCTCTCTCTCTCTCTCTCTCTCTCTCTCTCTCTCGCTCTCTCTCTCATTCACTATCTCTCTAAATTCTCAGCAGGTGAAATATTGTTTTTTCCTGCTGGTCAGCAGCTTTTGTGCTTCACATGGATTTAGAAAGGTTGGCTTCAACTCTGGTGCAGCGTTTACTATGGGAAAAGGAGTCTCATCTCACACTTTCTCTCTCCCTCTCTATTTTTCTTAACTACACACACTCTCTTCCTTCCTTCCTTCCTTCCTTCCTTCCTTCCTTCCTTCCTTCCTTCCTTCCTTCCTTCCCTCCTTCCTTCCTTCCTTCCTTCCTTTCTTCCCTCATATTTAGTCTATATAATAAGTTAAAGGAGTCAAGGAAAATGATAACGCATTTGGGATACAGTAAAAGTGCTTGGGAGAAAGAGAGAGGGATGGAATAAGTCAGCGAATACAATATGGAAATACAAAATCACAGACTAGATTCCATAAAAGTCAAGCAGCAGAGATATAAATACTCAAAGTCCACATTTTGTAACAACAAACACTGAGGTGTGGACACCACATTTTTGGTAATAATTTGGATTAATTATTGAGGTTGGATAGCTGTTTAAGTGCATTAATACTAGGACTGCAACTAACGATTACTTTGTAATCTATCGATTAATCAGATGATTATTTTATCGATTCATTGAATAAAACATTTACCCTTATTCAGGGTATTTATGTATAAAAGTGTACATTAAAAAATGCAAAAGCCAAATATTGAGTTTAACTATCGTTAATTTTGATATTTTAAAGCTTAAAGTGGCTACATGCTGAGGAGTGCATGGGGGATTTATCCTTTGAACAGATTTACTCATGCTGAGCTGTTTCTTTCTGTAAAATAAATAAATAAATAAATAAATAAATAAACAGTATTTGAGTATAAAAGGTGAAGCAATTTGTGTAAATCAACATTTTTATTGTTTTTAATTATAAATGCAGATGGCAAATAGACAAAAATGTAAAAAAAAAATCAATATAAAATAACATTGTTTTAATAATTTTTGTTTAGAAAATACACATTTTGTTCAGTTGTGAATATATAAGCATCTAGAATATATAATTAATTTATATTGTATAATTAATGAATTGTTGTATAATAGTTAAATTATATATGCATACATTTAATATACAAACATTGAAAACAAGCATTTGAACTTATAGTAAAGCTGCAGTTAATCACGTTTGAAAATAGATAAGTTACTGTTGTAGTAGACAAATGCTATAAAAGGAGAATGGAACGGAGAAACGCAGCGAGCTAACAGGTTTTATAATATATACTGTGTGTGTGTGTATATATATATATATATATATATATATATATATAAATGCTGCTTCTATCCAGTGCGACTTTTCCGAAGTTACAAGGCGGCTGTGTTATCTTACTGTCACGCTAACCCGTTACTTAAGCAGCCCAACTAATCGATAACGACAACTAATTTCATTATTGATTATTATCGATTTTTTCAATTAGTTGTTGCAGCCCGTATTAATACAGACCCAAACTAGTCAAATCTAACGTTTTTAATGTAGCATGTTGTCTTTTTGACCTGAAGTCAAAGTCAATTCAAACATGCTGAACATTTTGGATATGATGTAGTAAGGTTGATGTGTTATGTTAGCAGGAGAATTTGTGCATTCCCGATTCGCCGTGTACTAATTAATTTACTTAGCCTTTGTGTACATGGTAAGTGTAACAGCATTCCAGGTGCATCACACAACCATGAAGTATGTTACATATTATCATACTTGTAATCATTTAACTGTTTTGCAAAAGCCACTGTGAAGTATGCATTATTTTCTTTCATTTGATGTTGAACAATGGGCAACTCCAAATCCAAAATGAAAGTTCAGACGCAAAATCCAATCAGGGTCGCAATGTACTTCATCCTACGCTCCCCTAAAAGCATGAGTGATATTATTATGAATAGGGGCCTCAAGGGTAAACAATTTACGGAAATCAAAAATGTTTAGCAAGAATGGCTTGACAGCAAACCATGCTGAGGTCCATTTAGCTTCATGGCAGAAAGAAACGCTCAAGATTTAAGATCCTCTCAAAGAAAATGTGTAATTAAGAAAGATGTACTTTAACTCCATTAAAGCGTATTTAACCTTTGCCGTGTTTAAAATACTCCTGCACTCAGGCGTGTGGATGATGGAAGATAATGGAAGGTGAATAAAACAAAACGGAAACCGTGTTTTTGATTAAACGATAATTGAAGCGAATGGGTCTGTGAGAATTTATATTTATGCTCCATTAACCAGCGTTAAAACTACTCTATAATACACAGTCACATAATCACACTCTATAATAACGCTAAACTCTGAATATCTTTATTTTAATACAAGAGATTAAATTATGTCTATTCTTTCAAGCTGTTGAATGTGACCCTTTCTGTGCAATAAGTAACAGCTACTTCAGGAAAGTATTTTTAGCTAAATAATTTCTAAACCTAAGTGTGCAGTTTTCATATCAAATTTAAAGCTGAATTCCAAAATTTGAACAAGCTGCTATTGTAAACGTATTATGTCAGAAACAATCAGTGCAGTCCCTTAAGATAAAGCAAAAATTTGCTGATGAGTTTATGAGCAATATATATTGGAATTAATAAGATAAACGTGTCTGACTACATGCTCAACTTGCCTTTTTCTTAGTAATGGTACTTTTACCTGACTGACCTATTTTTAAACCACCGTTTACATTTTAAAATAAGTTAATATTAGGTAAATAAAAACTTTTATTATATTCCCTATTTAGTTTATGTTAATTGAGTTGATTTTAAACTGATTAGTAATACATTTTTTATGCCTTTTCCTTGTTTTTTTTTTTTTACAGGGAGAAAATGTAATGCAACAGTACTGTATAGTAATTCTCACTATATAAAAGACATTGTACATTTTAAAAATACAGAAATTGTTGGGAATTAGCTTCACCTGAATTTTCACATCGCAAGAAGGATACATATATAGCACTTATATAGAGCTAAAAAATTTGTGGTCTGCACGAATAAGTTTTAAGGCGTTTTTACTTTTTGATTATAAATCAAAGGAAACAACTAATCGGTTGTCAAAATAATTTAATTGTCTGCCAATCTCACAATCCTTGTCCTAAACTTGTCCAAACTTTTTTTTAACCACTTTTTAATTCCCTAAAGTCAAATTTTATTAAAGTTTTTCCAGGTGGCTTTAAAGCAGCTTAAAGCACTTCTTTGAGGCCATTTCTATGACAGGTGAAGCGCTAGTGGTTAAACAGGTCTGTGCCCTACTTTTATAAAAAGTTTAACTAACATCAATTGATGTATTTTACTGTAACGGAGAAGGCTTTGGCCCTGACTCTGGCCATCTAACACTTTGGGATTTATGTGTCAAATAGGGCAAAGGGGATTAACGTCTACACCGATTATACATTTTCTCCAAAAAAAAAGGATGAAAAAGCCAGAGGATTTTCTGCAAATGGTTTGTGGCGCTATAATTTATTAATTCAGCATGTGTCACGAAAAGATAAAGATATGTGCTTCAGGTCTTAAATAAAGGACACATTTATTAATATATAAACATTTATTCATGGTGTTAGGGACGTTATCTTTTTAAATGTATTTATACCACACTGCAGTTTATGGGTCACAATTATTGTGATTAATTAACAATAATGGTGAGAAACATTTAAAAAAAAATTTATTATATCAAACACTCATTGCCTTATCAGCGTGGAATAGGAGATGCATATCATTTTAGAGCATGTATTTATACTTGTAGGAACTTAATCAACTCTGATACAGAAAAAATAAGTGTTTTATTCTTATACAGTATATCAGATACATATATTTTAGTTTTAAAGTCTGATTTATTTTTTGTTTGTTTGCTTTCCTGGTGTCAAGATTATGCCAATAGTATTTCTATCGTATTCAGCTGAATCTGTCATGTGACTTCCTTTGCACCAATTTCACGTTCAGACAGTTTAAAGTCTGACGTTGCACTGTGCTCACTTATTGCTCAAGATTACATTGGTCAAGTTTCGAATAAATAGAAATATGGATAAATAAATATCTGCACTTACTTCTGCTCCTGCTTTTGATACATGGCTGCAAGAAAGTAAATTTGCTGTGCTTAAGTCCATTTTTCAAGTATCTGCACTTTAACAGAATATTTTCTTTCTGGGAAATGAAATTACGTTTGAATGTTTAATATTTTACTTTTCACTCCACTACATTTCAAAACATGCTGTTCATCACTACATTTTATTTTTATTTTTTTTAAGTGAAAACATAAAGAGCGTTAAATGAGATTCTGTGGCGAGAGCACAAGTGTAACCTCACGCCTCGAGTGAGAGTGTTTGTAGAGTGAGGGTTCTCTGAGGGTGAGGGTGAGGGTGTCTGTAGAAATCTCTCTCCTTATAAAGGTCTGTTGTGCAGGAGAATGGAACACTGAACTGCATCCATGATTCACATCACTGCTTAAACATTTCTGCTTTTACTTTTCATACTTATGTCTGTTTCGAAAGTGGGATTTTTGGTGATTTTACTCGGGTAGAAATATAAATGCAGGAGCTTTACTTTTACTGGAGTGAAACACAAGGGATTAATTAACATACAAAACACAAAATATATATATTGTGTGTGTGTGTGTGTGTGTGTGTGTGTGTGTGTGTGTGTGTGTGTGTGTGTGTGTGTGTGTGGGGGAGGCATCTGGGCCTGACAAACAACAAAAATTACATGTGACATCATCTCGGACCAATGACTGGAGCATCATGTTCACCAAGAAAAGCAGACACTGACCGGTCACTTATACACATTTTTACACATTACTGTAGTGTGGACTGTTTTTTCATAGTGTGTGTGATTTTTCTGTAGCTGATGAGACGTGCACATGAACATAATGTGTAAGAGTGTAAGAGTCTGTCAGCATTCTGTATGTACTGTTGTGGAAGCTGCATTCATTTACAAGGCATTTAAACATGCCTGTTATTAGATTCCAGCATAGTTTACCTTGTTAGTGTTGCCTCAGTTTTAGCACTGTCTGGCTTCCAGAGATGAAGCCATGCCTGGCAGAAATCAATCTTGGTCATCATTAAGACATCATTATAAAGCTTTTAAGTAAAGCTTTATCATCACACGGACAAATATTGTGACTTTGCAAAGACTAAAAAGTGAATAGTAATGAGACGCAGTAAACTAAATGATCATGTGCTCAGCAGTGGGAATTACTGCCTCCTTGTCCGTCACTTTTAAATAGATTTTGCTCGTCCAATCACTGCTGCTATAGCAACGCTTGCGTCCTTAGTGGATATGCCTTTCAAAAACAGATGTGTAACACTAATCCGCTGCCCTTTTACTTCTTTAACTAACGGCCCCTTTACCCTCTTTACTCGCAGTTGTGCCATGTTTTGTATTGAATTTTATGCAATGTTCAAATTTTGGAATGTATATTTATAACCAAACCACAGCCTTGTCCTGACTAATACCTACCTCTTAAGTTTTCTAACAAACTCTGCTCTCGGATGTTTTAATACCGCAATTTTATGAAACAACGGTTGACTTAGTTTAACTAATTCTATGACGTTTGGTTCCAAATTTTTGCAACACAGCGATTTTAGATCTTTTACACATACACAGGTTGAAAAATAATAAAATATTTGGTGCATGATATATAATTTAGCAAGGTAAACATGCTTACATGTAATGCCATTATTGCTGCTCTTCCTGTACATTGTGCCCAGTCTTTATCACATCAACACGTTTATCTAGAACTTTTCTCCAACAATCAGAGAATTTATTCTTAATTGATGTTAATTATTGACGCTAGTGTAAATGAACTTCTTTTTGTCCTGTCTTGGATTTTCTTACATTTAAAAGGATATTTGATATAGTGTGTGTTTGCGTCAGGTTCCCAATCAGCTGATGCTGAAGAGAAGTTGGTGGATTTTCTCCTCAGCTCAGATCGCTACAATAAGCTGATCAGACCGGCGATCAATAAAAGTCAGCAGGTCACCATCGGCATCAAAGTGTCCCTGGCTCAGCTGATCAGTGTGGTGAGTGCTTTACACACACACACACACACACACACACACACACACACACACACACACACACCCTGTTTTCAAACTAGACTCTAAACACTTAGTACACTTTTGTAATCCTATGCTCATTTACTCTTCTCATCACTGCAGAACGAGAGGGAACAGATCATGACGACTAACGTGTGGCTCACACAGGTGATCTTAACTGCAGCTCATTAATACACATATACACTGTCACACATACTGTTGTTTATTGTATTTAGATATGTAGGGGCTTTTCTAAACATTTTATATAAATGACTCTTGTGCCACAAAATAGGTCTAAAAACTCCTGCCAATTAGGGTGAAATTTATTTCTAAATAAATATTAAATATTAATCATATTCCATGTAATGTTTTTAGGGATTGATTTTGAGTCTAGTGCACTATGTAGTAAGCCCCTATAGTGAATAATAAAGCATTTGGGATTAAACCTAACAATGTACTGAAAAGACATGATGTGCCTACAATGAAGAAATGAAAACAGTTGCAGTATTTCAGTTTTTCACTTGAGCTTGTTTGATGTAACTATCGTCTCTGCAGGAGTGGAACGACTACAGACTCGTCTGGGACCCAGACAACTACGACGGCATCCAGAAACTACGAATTCCCTCCCCCCACATCTGGCTTCCTGATATCGTCCTCTACAACAAGTATGCTGAAGTTCCTCTAGATAAAGTATAGGCTACATAAATAAATCTGATTTAGTTACTTGTATATGAACGCACCTGAATCTTTTATAAAATAAATCCAACGAAAAACACATTTATTATTGAAGGAAGTAGAAATCATGGATCAGAAAATAATTTTTTTTTGATGTATTATTTTATCTATCAAATATTCTCCAGTAGATACAGGAGTTTTGTTATTCCCAAATCCTGCAAAATAGAATAAGAAAACAGGAAGTAAATTAATTACAAATCTTCCTTGTTAGTTGATTAGCTGACTGATTGTCACCTAGGCAACAAAATGCTCAATGTTTCGGGCTACAAGATCCAGGTCATTGTAGATTATATATGTATATGTGCATATGTATAGATGTTTTAATTTGTCTAATTTTGCACAGAGCTTTATCTCTCTGTTTAATTCCTAAAGCAAAATCAGTCATGACAGCAGGGGAGGATGGAAACAGATGTTCAAGACGTAAATAAACTAAATGAAAAGCGGTTATTGCATGTGATCATGAGCTAATTTGATGAAGAGGCATCTCGACGGGCGGGCTGCTTAATCTCTTACTAAAATAATCCAATGTTCGTTTTTAATTGAGGAACTGTACATGAGACTGTTCTGAAGGAGGGGGAAAATAGGACAGATTACGCACTAGCTTTGGTAAAACATTTTTTTACATTTTTACCACACACACAAACAATTACCACATTTATGCAGAAAGTATATGGTAGAAATATACACATAAAAAAAAATAAAAAATTAATAATAATATTTATATATATATATATATATAATTTATTACATTTAGGAGACATTATGTTGTTTCATGTTTTTCATTATGAGCATGTTTTCCTTTTAATTAAAAAATGATCTATTAAATGCTAAATGTGAATGAAAGTGGTAATTTAGTGCAGTAGTTGTTTAAAAAAAAGTTTCCTTATTTGTTATTCTAAATTTAAATGAACTGAGCAGCCCTGAAACATGTCCTTGAGCTGACCTCCTGCCAATTCCTGTCTGTCACAGTGCAGATGGTGTGTATGAAGTGTCGTTCTACTGCAATGTGATCGTCTCCAACACGGGCGACGTGTTCTGGCTTCCTCCGGCAATTTACAGGAGTGCCTGTGCCATCGAGGTCCGCAACTTCCCCTTTGACCAGCAGAACTGCACGATGAAGTTCCGCTCGTGGACGTACGACCGCACCGAGCTCGACCTGGTGCTGATCTCTGACTTCGCCAGTCGGGACGACTTCACACCTAGCGGCGAGTGGGACATCGTGTCACTGCCAGGACGCAAGAACGAAGACCCGGACGATGCCACCTACATTGACATCACATACGACTTTGTGATCCGCCGCAAACCACTGTTCTACACCATCAACCTCATCATCCCGTGCGTGCTCATCACGTCCCTGGCCGTTCTCGTCTTCTACTTGCCGTCAGACTGCGGTGAGAAGATAACGCTGTGCATCTCGGTGCTTCTGGCCCTCACCGTTTTCCTCTTACTCATCTCCAAGATCGTCCCGCCTACTTCTCTGGCCGTTCCACTAATCGGAAAGTATCTGATGTTCACCATGGTGTTGGTGACCTTCTCCATCGTGACCAGTGTGTGCGTGCTTAACGTGCACCACCGTTCGCCGTCCACACACCACATGCCTGTCTGGGTGCAGCGCATCTTCCTGCACCAACTGCCTGTCTTCCTGCTCATGCGGCGACCGGGTCGCTCTAACGTACGTGAAAGGTTCCGGAGGAAACATCGCAGCAAGTCGTTCTCTGGCGACCAGTTTGCTCTTGGGGCCTGGAGGACGGCTGAGCTGCCTGAGGGCTCAGAGTTTGGGCAGAGGGTCAGAGTCAGGCAGGACACAGAGGTGGATGCGGCCATAGAGGGCGTTTGCTTCATTGCTGAACACATGAAGAACAAGGATGATGATGAAGGGGTGAGGAAGATAACAGCTGACTAAAACCACTGCTTGTGCTTTGAAAAAAAATTATATTTACGGTTGCTCGTAACAACATTCCGAAGTGGGTCATTTTTCTGTAGAGAAGAATTGGAGGGGCTTCTATTTTAGGCAGAAGTTAGCAAAGGGACCACACAGAAACACCCTAGCAACCAACTGGAATATGATAGCAACAACCTAACAACCATTTAGGACATCATAGCACCCACCTAGCAGCATCCTAGCAACCAACCAGGTTAGCAGAACAACCACTGAGCAACAACTTAGAAACCAACTGAAATATGATGGCAGTTATTTAGCAACACCGTAGCAACTAACTTAAATATAATTGCAATTGCCTAGCAACACCTTAGCAACTAACTAGAATGTGATAGCAGTTGCCTAGCAACCAATCGGAAAGTCTAGAAACTACCTAGCAACACCTTACCAACCAACTGGATTAGCAGAGCGACCATTGATAGACTCCCTAAAAAACCAACTGGAATATGATAGCAACACTCTATGACCCACTTGGAATATCATAGCCTCCACCTAGCAACCACCTAGCAACACCCTAACAACCTTTGGAACATCATAGCCCCACCTAGCAACAGTCTAGCAACCACCTAGCAACACCTAAGAATCTAACTTGAATGTGTTAGCACCCACTGAGTAACACCCTAAAAAACGCACTTGTGTGACTTTGCAGGTAATTGAAGACTGGAAGTATGTCGCCTTGGTGATCGACCGTTTGTTTCTCTGGGTTTTTATCCTCGTGTGTCTGACAGGAACACTCAGCCTCTTCGTCCAGCCCCTGTTCCAGAGCTACAACACACCTGTAGCGAGTGATGAGTGAGTGAGTGATGAGCGAGTGAGAGAGGGAGTGATGAGTGAGTGAGAGAGGAAGTGATGAGTGAGTGATGAGCAAGAGAGAGAGGAGTGATGAGTGAGTGAGAGAGTGAGTGATAAGCGAGTAAGAGAGGGAGTGATGAGTGAGTGATGAGCTAATGAGAGAGGGAGTGATGAGTGAGTGAGAGAGTGAGTGATGAGTAAGTGATGAGAGAGTGAGTGATAAGCGAGTAAGAGAGGGAGTGATAAGCGAGTGAGAGAGAGAGTGATGAGTGAATGAGAGAATGAGTGATAAGCGAGTGAGAGAGGGAGTGATGAGGGAGTGTGGGAGTGAGTGATGAGTGAGTGATGAGGGAGTGTGGGAGTGAGTGAGTGATGAGTGAGTGATGAGGGAGTGTGGGAGTGAGTGATGAGTGAGTGATGAGCGAGTGAGAGAGTGAGTGAGAGATTGAGTAAGTAAGTGAATGATGAGGGAGTGAGTGATGAGGGAGTGAGAGAGTGAGTGATGAGGGAGTAAATGGTGAGTGAGTGATGGGGGAGTGAGTGAGTGACGAGGGAGTAAGAGAGTAAGTGATGAGGGAGTAAATGATGAGTGAGTGATGGGGGAGTAATTGATGAGTAAGTGAGTAAATAAATGAGTGAGTGAATGAGTGAGTGAGTGATGAGGGAGTAGTTGATGAGTGAGTGATTAAGTAAGTGAGTAAAAAAGTGAGTGTGAGTAAGTAAAAAAGTGAGTGAGTGTGAGTAAGTAAATAAATGAGTGAGTGAGTAAATAAGTGAGCGAATGAGTGAGTGATGAGGGAGTAATTGAGCAAAAAAGTGAGTGAGTGTGAGTAAGTAAATAAATGAGTGAGTGAGTAAATATGTGAGCGAATGAGTGAGTGATGAGGGAGTAATTGATGAGTGAGCAAGTGAGTGAGTAAATAAATGAGTGAGTGATGAGGGAGTAATTGATGAGTGAAAGAGTGAGTAAATAAATGAGTAAATGAGTTATGAGGGCGTAATTGATGAGTAAGTGATTGAGTAAGTTAGTAAATAAGTGAGTAATTGAGTGGGTGAGTGAGTAAATAAATGAGTGAGTGAGTGATTGATGAGGGAGTAATTGATGAGTGAGTGAGTAAATAAATGAGTGAGTGAAGAGTGAGTGATTGAGTAAGTGAGTAAATAAGTGAGTGATGAGGGAGTGAGTAAATAAATGAGTGAGTGAGTAAATAAATAAATGAGTGAGTGATGGAGTAATTGATGAGTGAGTGATTAAGTGAGTGATGAGGGGGTAATTGATGAGTGAGTGATTAAGTGAGTAAATGAGTGAGTGATGAGGGAGTAATTGATGAGTGAGTGATTAAGTGAGTGATGAGGGAGTAATTGATGAGTGAGTGATTAAGTGAGTAAATGAGTGAGTGATGAGGGAGTAATTGATGAGTGAGTGATTAAGTGAGTAAATGAGTGAGTGATGAGGGAGTAATTGATGTGTGAGTGATTAAGTGAGTGATGAGGGAGTAATTGATAAGTGATTAAGTGAGTAAATGAGTGAGTGATGAGGGAGTAATTGATGAGTGAGTGATTAAGTGAGTGATGAGGGAGTAATTGATGTGTGAGTGATTAAGTGAGTGATGAGGGAGTAATTGATGTGTGAGTGATTAAGTGAGTGATGAGAGAGTAATTGATGAGTGAGTGATTAAGTGAGTGATGAGGGAGTAATTGATGTGTGAGTGATTAAGTGAATTGATGAGTGAGTGATTGAGTGAGTAAATGAGTGAGTAATGAGAGAGTAATTGATGAGTGAGTGATTAAGTGAGTGATGAGGGAGTAATTGATGAGTGAGTGATTAAGTGAGTGATGAGGGAGTAATTGATGTGTGAGTGATTAAGTGAGTGATGAGAGAGTAATTGATGAGTGAGTGATTAAGTGAGTGATGAGGGAGTAATTGATGTGTGAGTGATTAAGTGAGTGATGAGAGAGTAATTGATGAGTGAGTGATTAAGTGAGTGATGAGGGAGTAATTGATGAGTGAGTGATTAAGTGAGTGATGAGGGAGTAATTGATGTGTGAGTGATTAAGTGAGTGATGAGGGAGTAATTGATGAGTGAGTGATTAAGTGAGTAAATGAGTGAGTAATGAGAGAGTAATTGATGAGTGAGTGATTAAGTGAGTGATGAGGGAGTAATGAGAGAGTAATTGAAGCCATAAGTCATGAAATAATTTTGATTTTTGAAACAGTTTTTTTCTGTTTCAGCTTCAGCGTTTAATCAGCCCGTGCTGCTCTAAACCCAACAGTACATCAGAACATGCATCAGTCTCAGGATCAGCTGTGTGGTGATGAAGACTGATTTTGCCTAATCAGGGTATTCAGAACTGTACTTATGCACTGTGAAATCTAACAGAGACACGTAATACACTACATTCTTACCATTTACACACCCAAATATTTTTTCCAATACATATTTTGCATAATGTTGTTTTTTACTACTAGGTTTATAATCCTAATATCCAGTATGGGAATTTCAGGATTGTTTCTAGGGTCTGGTTAACACTCACAAACGGCTGCATTAAAACAACTAGAAATGAGGCTGTCTAATCTAATCACATGACCATAAAGGGTTTGGTAAGTGTCTTTTATATCAACAAAAAGTAAAGTGTGCATTACCTGCATAAGACTACTAGCACTTAGTATAAAGGCAATATGTATAGTATAATGGCTCATAAATATATTATAATGCATTATAATAATTTATTCAAACGTAGCATTCATTTGAGTTCTGTTTTAAGAAAATTAAGGGTGATTTAATCTTAATTTAGAGCACTACATTTACAAGGTTTTGTAGTATGATTTGTTTTTGTTAAAACAAATTTTATGTCAAGGTAAAAAAAAAGAAGAAAAAAAAGGTAGGTTTATTTGGTAAATAAGTGCTATAATGTGTTATAATTGCTACTTATTATAATGCATCAGGTTGACTGTTTATAATACACAATAAAGATGAAAGTAGTGTTTTTTTTTTTAAACATAAAATGTATTTGTCAAATGTATTTATGACCTTCATAGAAACTTTCCCGTGTTTGTAAACGGACTGAAGTGCTATGCATGCAGAGAGTTACGGCTTAGTTTTTATCATCAGAATCAGAAACACAATACTTTATTGATCCCATAGGGAAACGGTTTGGATGCAGTTGCTCACAGTGAAAGTTTAAAGTCAAGAATAAAGTAAATATAAAAATACAACAACATGAATAAATAAACATATTAAGGTATTTTTTTGTGTAAATTTGTCACTGCACTACAGCCGCACTAAGCACATTTTTCCGTTCCTATAGCCAGCCTCACAGTTCCAGGGTCACCAAATTCGATCCTGAGTTCACGTTACTGTCTGTGCCACAGTTTACATGTTCTCACCGTATCCGTCTGGTTTCTTCCCAACATCCCCCAAAAAGTTGTGACTGTGCTACACACTGCAGCTTTGAATTATTTCACAACATAATGTTTACATCTGTCTTTCTACCTGTCTTTTTTCTCTCTTTGTAGAAGTAGTGTTCCAAAGATTAGTTTAGCCTCACACACATGCATACAATTTTTGTTGATCTGGTGTATAAATAACTACATATATGTTTTGACGTGTCCCTTTTAATTAATTGCCTTAATGGAGATAAAGTGAAAGATGCTGTGAATTTATTTATTTATTTTTTTTTTGGTGAAATCATTATTGTGTCATTATTGGGGATATTAGACAATAAAATTACTTTCTTTTGTTACTAGTTACACGTTTTGTGGGTTTTCTGCCTCCCTTTTTTTCTGTCATTGCTCTCACATTTCTACTCCGTGTCTCTGCTAGATGTCTGTACAATCACAACAGAGTAGCAGGGAGGGAGGGAGGAGATGCAGGAGAGGAAATGGAACCAGCGTGAGGAGACTGTGTGGGATAGAGGTGGATAAACACCTTTACATTTGTTTTGCTTTTGTGTGAGAGACTTCCTGTACTTCCTGTACTAAGCAGAAGAGTAAGTTGAGTTAAAAGCTAATGTAATTAAAGAGAAGGCAGGTTTTATGTGTAAATAACTGTACAGACGCTGAATAATTGATGTGGTAGATTAGGCTGAGAGTCTACATACACTGATCACTGGCACTGATAATTAAACGATTTAAAATGTACACATATCCAGGTGAAATAGACCTCAGATCTGTTTGGCCACTGTAAAGGGGGTGTGGCCTATCATCCTGTCAGTGTCAATCATTGTGAAGGGGGTTTAGCTTCTCATCCTGTCAGTGTCAATCATTGTGAAGGGGGTGTGGCCTCTTATAGTCTGTGATAATCATTTTAAGGAGGTGTGGCCTCTCATCCTGTCGGTGTCAATCATTGTGAAGGCGGTGAGGCCTCTTATCTTGTCTGTGATAATCATTTTAAAGGAGGTGTGGCCTCTCATCCTGTCAGTGATAATCATTTTAAAGGAGGTGTGGCCTCTCATCCTGTCGGTGTCAATCATTGTGAAGGAGGTGTGGCCTCTTATCCTGTCAGTGTTAATCATTGTAAAGGAGGTGTGGTCTCCTATGACCCATGTGACAGGCCCATTAAAATAGGGTCAGGGCCTCTGTGTTTGTAACTCGCCTTTTAACAGTGCTGGGATTTGAACACAGAACCTTTACACATACACACACACCATCACCACCACCACTACCATCACCACTACTGCAATTTCACATCGAGTCCTTTACTGCTTGATATCGGTTGTTATGTTTTGCTCTGCAATGAAAACAAAGCAACACAAATTGCAGTGCGAGTAATTTTTTAATGATTCGGATCAATGCTTCGAACATTATCACTCTCGCTCATTTAGAGCCTCGGAGAACCCTTACTTCCCCTCGCTGACGGCGCTGTGTTTGCAAACACACACACACACACACACACACACACACACACACACACAGCACTCCGGCCGTAATGCTCTGACCCCACTAAGCGAATGCTTTCAAAACACGCTCAGAGTGCTTCTCTCGGAAAGCTTTTTAAAAATTAGCTCTGCATTAGTCGACAAGAGCCTGGTCTCAAAAAACAGAGGGGCGATGGTCACTCTCTCTCACTCTGTCTCTCTTTTTCTTTCACTGCATCACTGTCCATCTTTACATCCATGGCTTGTCTGAACCTGTGTGTGTGTGTGCGTGTGATGAAAGAGAGAGAGAGAGAAAAAGACAGACATACTGTCTCTGTTTAATATCTGTTCTGGCTCCCTGGTATACACATAAAACCAGATTGAGCCTCCTTTTATCTCTTTAAATCCACCTTCCACGTAACAGCTGTCACAATTGATAATGTCCTTAATGCATCCGCAAATCAGGACTAGTTTCTAAATTACATCTTCCATCATGAGTGTAACACATACGACTCTGGAGAGCAGTGTGTATCCATTTCAGGCTTTTCCAAAATGATTGGTTTATGACTGGTGTAAGAGCATATAAAGTGGGAACGCAGCAGGGTTTAAAAACGTCTGCTGAACCAGAAGATCATTATTTTCTTTTCGGACACTTTATTTATTAATATTTATCATTATCAATGTAAACTTATTGGTTCTTCTTGTGTTTATGTGCAACATCCGAAATCCAGAGACAAGTTCATGAGCCTAATACTGTAGTTCTTTACCCTGATCCTTCATAAGGTCCTTCAGGAGATGTTTATTTGAACACTTATGGAATAAATGCACATTTTTGTAATGGTGCTGACGCCTCGGAAAAGGATAGAAGCGCATCACCAGCACTTCATATTAGAGAGATCTACAGATAGACAGAGGGATGTCAGTGAGATAGAGCTCGTGATTTAGTGTTATACAATCTACATTACCTCAGCAGAAACGCGCACACACACACACACACACACACAAACACAGAGTTGCCCTAGTCCTTGATGTCAGAAGAAATGGCCTCTCATAACTCCTACAGTACCCCCAATATTTTCCTGTCTTTTATTTACAGTGAGCCATTTTTAACCCTGAACCCTGTAACACTGAGGACACAAACACTGATTAACTAGTGCAAAAAAAAAAAATTGTCCTTCAGTCTCTTCTCTGTGGCGTTCTCATGAACGTTCTGGGTTTTCTTTTTTTTTTTGTAGACAGAATAAAAAAACACTCAGCCAGGTATCAAGAATGAATGTGAGATAAATTATTTAAAATGTCAGACCAAGGAAAGAGCCTACCAAGTTACATATATTTTTTATTTCCATTTTTAATACAGGCAGTCCTGCTGTGAACAGGGAAAGAGCATTTATGGAGAGGAAGAGAAAGAAATGTAGAGGTAAGAGAGAGAGAGGAAGAGAGAAGTGGAGAAAAGGAGAAAAGTTATTTGAGTCGCGGTTTCTCGCTTTAATGACGACATACATTTAAAATGGAGGAATCACATTTGTTGTTGTTGGTTTTTTTTAAAAAAAAAACCGTCTAGACAAACTGGACTCCCAAATGGCGAGCAAACGAACCACATCATTCAATCTGTAGAGCCGAAACCATAAAGAGGAGTGGAAGCTCTTCTGATACACTGGAGGAGCAGAGTCTGGTCTGGCGTACTGAGCTCCTCACTGACTCTTCCATGTCCCTCCCCCAAACCAGTTCACACAAAAGCGTTTTCTTTCCTCACACGGGTTAAACAGGATCACATTCACCCGGGCCGTCACGTACCTCTGTTTCCTGAGTGGTACCGTTTTTCCACAAAACACATTCAGAAAAGTCTTTTCAGCTGGAAATCGATCCCAAACGCAATTATGTACCCAATTCCAGCGCATTACCGTGTGGGTAATTTCAGCTTATTTACTTTCCTTTTACTCTTTTCTCAGTCGCATTGATTTGTGGGTTGTGTTTGTTTTTTTTTACTCTTTATTGTGTTTTTATCTCTTTAAGATAAACCTCACGTGCTGAATAATGCATTGTTTTTGGGTCAAAATGTTTATTTTTAATGCAAGTAAATTCCCTTTGTCTATCTACCATGCCGGTATTTCAGAACTCAGTAGTATTTTGCTCACTAAGGTATTTTATAGCTAGGGTTCATCATTAATAAGTACACCAAGACATTGATACAGCGACATCTATTTCACACAAAAGATATCAAATATAAATATCAAACGTGTTGGTTTGATTTCCTTTCACTCTAATTTTTACCTTTTATCCGAATAAAAATGTTCATTTTTCATGACTGTCTGAAGCTGAACTCTCATTCTCATGGCTTCTTCTCAGGTGTGTGTGTGTGTTTGTGTGATGCACCTGTGATTTGATTGACACCTGGATCAGAAAAAGAGTCCTGAGCTGCACCTGCTCCACACACATTCGCCAAACCACAAGAGCTCATAATCGAAAGGAAGGCTTTTCACAATCAACTATATAAATAATATGTATACTTTTATATATACTTTTATTCATGCATTCTTATGGTGACTGTAACAGATGGATGATTAAGAAGTGATAAAAATAAACATTTCAATAAGATACCAAGAAAACAAAGCAGGCGGGTGGAGCTGGGAAATGTGGTGCCCCCTAGTGCCCACTTTCCCACACACTTTGTGATTTTGTGTGTGTGTGTGTAATCAGGTCGACACAGCTGAAAGCTCTCGCTCTTTCAGGAGGCTGGGATTAGTGTTTGCTCTTTCGCCTGTAATCAGACGCAGGTTTAACCTTCATAAACACTGCCGGCTCCTTTAATGGAGGCCGAGTTCCATCAATAGACACACGGCACGTTCCTGATTGCGCCTTATCGACTGCGCCGCTTCAAAGCGACAGCGTTACACCTCCCCAAATCTCTGCCTTTAACCTTTCCTGACATTTCACGCAAATAAATTCCGTTCGAGCAGCTACACCGGGTGTAAAAGAAAATCGTGTAAAATGTACATTAATTTACAGCCAGGTATATTAGTGTTTATTTACAGAGACCATTGTAATTCTTGTATTTTACTGTAAACCTGTGAACTGACAGGTTGTTTAAAATTGTGCCAAAATAAAAGAATTATAAAACAGTAGTTTGCTGTAAAATCGTGTATAAACACATAGGTGCACATAGCTGTAGATTATCACCTTATACCATGATCACAAAATTGACTGATTGGATCAGAAGAATGCGTAATTTTCCTTAAACATTTTATATACAGATAGAATTCTGATGCTCGAACTAGCACTATTGGATTGCACTTTTTTATATTGT
The DNA here is from genome assembly GCF_946808225.1 of Silurus aristotelis. Taxonomy (NCBI): domain Eukaryota; kingdom Metazoa; phylum Chordata; class Actinopteri; order Siluriformes; family Siluridae; genus Silurus; species Silurus aristotelis. Next base: position 15,063,665 of record NC_139600.1, on the reverse strand, counting down.
TGTATTATATAGATATTAGGGAAATATGTGTGTGTTTGTGTGATATATGTGTCTGTGCTCCTTCCCTGTCAGCAATGAAGCTGCTGGAGTTAAATCTTGGTGCTGGTTCTTGTCATATTTCTTATTTGAGATATTTATTTTCCAGTTTGTCAAATTACTATTTACACCTCAACTCCTTCCAGACAATCACAATCCACTATTCACACCTGAACTCCTTCCAGACAATCTCAATCCACTATTCACACCTGAACTCCTTCCAGACAATCTCAATCCACTATTCACACCTGAACTCCTTCCAGACAATCACAATCCACTATTCACACCTGAACTCCTTCCAGACAATCACAATCCACTATTCACACCTGAACTCCTTCCAGCCAATCACAATCCCATATTCACACCTGAACTCCTTCCAGCCAATCACAATCCACTGTTCACACCTAAACTCCTTCCAGCCAATCACAATCCCATGTTCACACCTGAACTCCTTCCAGACAATCTCAATCCACTATTCACACCTGAACTCCTTCCAGCCAATCACAATCCACTGTTCACACCTAAACTCCTTCCAGCCAATCTCAATCCACTATTCACACCTAAACTCCTTCCAGACAATCTCAATCCACTATTCACACCTGAACTCCTTCCAGCCAATCACAATCCACTGTTCACACCTAAACTCCTTCCAGCCAATCACAATCCCATGTTCACACCTGAACTCCTTCCAGACATTCTCAATCCACTATTCACACCTAAACTCCTTCCAGACAATCACAATCCCATATTCACACCTGAACTTCTTCCAGCCAATCACAATCCACTATTCACACCTGAACTCCTTCCAGCCAATCACAATCCCATATTTACACCTGAACTCCTTCCAGCCAATCACAATCCACTATTCACAACTGAACTCCTTTCAGCCAATCACAATCCACTATTCACAACTGAACTCCTTCCAGCCAATCACAATCCCATATTCACACCTGAACTCCTTCCAGCCAATCACAATCCACTATTCACACCTGAACTCCTTCCAGCCAATCACAATCCCATATTCACACCTGAACTTCTTCCTGCCAATAACAATCCACTATTCACACCTAAACTCCTTCCGGCCAATCACAATCCCATATTCAGCCAATTCTGAAATATTTGTTTGTAGCACAATGGTGTCCACATTGCTGAGAAATGCAGGCTGATTTTTGTGCAGTACCATCAGGGAGGTTCCTGACTGGCGCAAATTTATTCTGCAGCAGGACAACGACCCCAAACACACAGCCAATACCATTAAGAAATATCTTCAGAACAGAGAAGAACAAGGAGTCCTGGAAGTAGAGTTCTGTTTTCAACATTATTGGGATTGAAGAGACAGAAGGATTTGAGGCAGCCTGCATCCCCAGAAGGTCTGTGGTTAGTTCCCAAATGGGTTTGGAACAACCTACCTTCCGAGTTCCTTTAAAAACTGTGCAGGTGTACCTAGAAGAATTGATGCTATTGGTCACGCCAAATATTACTTTGCTTTGGATTTATCCGTTCATTTTTTTCCATATTGTAAACTGACACTTTTATTTTTTATACTTCAATTTTTTTAAAGTATTCTTACTTTACAGCATTTTTTCACACCTGCCTAAATAATCGATATCAATATATCCTTCACATTAAAAAAAATAATGTCGACATGAAAATGCACCTACATTCCTTTTGCTTTATTAATAAATAAAAAAAAAGGGGATTACTTGCTTATGAGTCGATTCTTGCGACTCTACAATCAAGAACCTGTTCAAAAGAATCGACTCTTTGGTGATCCGGATCATCTGAGCTTTCCTCTCCGGGCAGTGTCTCTGTTCGCTGCTCAGCGCGGCGCTCAGCTCCGAGTCTCCGCTTTCACCTGCATTCGCTCCGCTTTGATTAATTTTATTGTGTTCCTCAGGAATCTACAGTGGAGAAGATCCAGTGTGGAAGAAGGATGATGTTTCCTTTCAGGAGAGACACTTTGGTCCTGGTTGTCCTCCTTCTCATCCTCCAGGCGCATGGTGAGGTCTTCGTGGTGTTGTCGGAGTTTTATTTTATTTGTTTTGGTTTGTTTTTGTGATTTTATTTTTTATACATAATACGCTTTTAAAGATTTGAAGAACTATTTGTGGTTTTTAGATGTAAAATTGGGCTCTAATTATTGGAACTGAAAAGTTTGGAGGTGGCTTATAACTTGGTTGGATTTGTGTTTATTTCTCTCGGGATTGCACATATGTATATAATGCACATGGATATATAAATATATATATATATATAATTCAGAATAAGACCAATAATCCTATAATCATCCATCATTGAGAAGGGAACAGGTCCACATAATAAAGGGAAGACTGTTTCATGATGTATTTATTAATTCACCCTTCAAAACAATTACATTATTATATTATATAATAATATTATATTTTTTTTTCTAATTTTGCTCATTTCTTTCCATCCACTTTTCTTTTAATTTGTTAATTCACCATTGAACACAATATATATATATTTTATTGTATTATTTTTTACTTTCTGGTGATTAGTGTTCATTCCTGGCACACACTATAGAAATAAAAATCCTTTTTTTTAGATCAGTTTATACCTTCCCGTGGTCTATGCATGATGGGTTTAAGGATGGAGACTGTCACAAAGCAGAATAACAGTAATAAATAAGAACATTTACATTTGTTCATATATCCTTATAATTTCATCCCTAATAATTAAACAAAAGGTTACGGTGGTGAGGTGAAAACCTCATTAATATTTTTGTCCAACAGACTTTAAGGACAAAAGTACTGGGACTTTTCCAGCCATATGTGGTTCTTCTCCAAAATGTTCCCTCAAACTTAGAGACACACAATTGTGTCAGACAGTGAACTAGGAGCCCCGAAACCTGTTCCTACATGACAGTACCCCTGTGCACAAAGCTCCATGAAGATATGCTTTACATTGGTTGGTGTGTGGAAGATCTCCAGACCCTATTGAACACTTTTGGGATGACACAAAATCTAGTGGAGCATCTCCCCAGAAGAGTAGAGCTTTTATTAAAACAGCAAATGAATATTCAGGAAAATCCGGGACGTCTCTCATAATCATTACACAAATCGACGTCATTTACCTCGAAGTTCATCACAGTCCTTCTCCTGTTTAAACCTAGCGCGTTAACAAACAAACAAGCAACAATAATCGTATTTTATATGACTAGCCTGTGAAATTACAAGCTGTAACCTCCATCAATCTTCTAGTTCATGCACAATAAGTTCGACCGGTCCTCGAGCACTTCCACAACTCGCTTCAATCCGGGTTTAATAGCTCACGCCGCTTCGTAACTGTCGCGCGCTTCGCTTTGCTGCTTAGCTAATGAGTAATTAGCCTTTAGGAGAATAATAATTACTCTCCTGTCGACAGACTTTTCATCGCTAATCAGTCTTTATTTCTAACGTCGTCTCTAAAGATAAATAAATAATCGAACACGATGGCAAAATCTGTTTAGGTTTCTTCAGGGTTCTCTGGTTTCCTCCATCAGCACCGGTCATATTAAGAGGGTTACACAGTAAATGTCTTTGGGATGTGTATACCTGAGAACACAACACACACACACACACACACACACACACACACACACACACACACACACACACACACACACACACACACACACACACACACACAAGACACACACACATTTTGAGAGCATCCAAGCAAAGTGGCCTCGGTCCAATCACAATTCAACTCCATCCTTTAATGAGAGAAATTTAATTTAACCTTGTCAACTTTTTTCAATTCCACTTCATTTTCTTTTTACTCTCCTTCTCCTTCCCCCTTCTCCTTCCATCTTCTTTTTCTTCCTTTCCTTTTATCTTCTCTTTCCTTCTTCTCCTACCCCCTTCTCTTCCCACATTCATCTGCTTCTTTTCATTTTACCTTCCTTTTGTTCTCCTTTTATCTTCCTCTCCTTAAATGTTTCTCTCCTTCCAACTTTTCTTTCCATCTTATCTCTTTCCACCCTCCTCTCTTTCTACCCTCATCTTCTTTTCCTCCTTCTATGTTTCCCTCCTTCCTCTCGACCCATCTTCCTGTTTTCTCTCTTTTTTTTTTTTAGCTTTAGTCAATTTCTGTCTGTTAACTTTTTTTCTTTGAATTTGATCAAAAATTATACTTTTTCAGTTCCACAAACTCTTCAGATGTTTTTATATTTGGTTTCAGAAAATATATCCAGTATGACCCCCGAAAAAAAACAACAACCCAGAAGAATCCGATCCAGGATGCTTTGAACCTGAATGTTACCGAATGTAGCTAATATATACATAAAATACACAGCAGAAAGGGGCGGAGCCAAACGTGACATTACAGATTAATTGTGTTTCTATAAACGCGAGATCGCTGCTGCACCTGGGCTGAAAGGCCGTGAGCTGTTTTATTCCCTTCCCCTGAGGTTGTTGTGGTGCAGGTTCGTGGGTTTGGTCTGTGTGAGGTTCTTCCTCATTAGTTTCAGGTACAGAATGCTGCTGTCAGATTTGGGACACAGCCTCCTCTTTCAGGTCTCGAATCGATGTGAGAGGAACCAGGGCTCAGTCACGTTTTTACTGCTGTAATGAGGAGTCTTAAATTTACAGTCAACACACACACACACACACACACACACACACACACACACACACACACACACACACACACACACACACACACGCAAGCACACACAGGTATTTTTGGTGGAATGGTTTAATATCTCATGGTGTTGTCTGCCCAGAGTGTTAGAATAGCCACTTTGCCTCAGGCTCTGCTGTGTGTGTTTGTTTTCATGTGTGTGTGTGTGTGTGTGTGTGTGTGTGTGTGTGTGTGTGTGTGTGTTCATATAGCAGTATGTGATTCTCTGACATGCAGGAATCCGCCCATGCAGAATTTGTCATGAGGTCACTGAGTAAGTAAGGGGGTGGTGGTGGTGGTGGTGGGGTGTTACAGATGGAGAGAGACAGATAGAGAGAGAGAGAGAGAGAGAAATGAAGCGACAAAGTGTAAAAGAGGCATAAAGAAGAGAAATAGTGTTAGAGGGACATTTGGAAAGAGAGAGAGACAGAGACAAAAAGGTAAGACAGAGAGACAGTTACAGAATGTTGTTGTTCTCCTTTATCTCCTTCCATCTTCCTTTCCTTTTTCTCGTTTTATCTTACTCACCCTCTCCATCATTCTCCTCTCCTTCCATCTTCCTCTTCTTTCTTCTTTTCAACACTATTCTCTCTCTCTCTCTCTCTCTCTCTCTCTCTCTCTCTCTCTCTCTCTCTCTCTCTCTCTCTTGCTCTCCTTTTTTCGCCTCACTTTAAATTAAATAAGATCTTGGTGGAGCTCTGAAACACTGCGTCCTACACACACACACACACACACACACACACACACACACACACACACACACACACACACACACACACACACGTTCTCCCAGGGTCCACGGGTTTCCTCCAGGGTTCTCAGATTTCCTTTGTCCTCCCTTTCTTTCTTGATTTCCATCCCCTTTGTACTTGTGTATTTTTGTGTACTCAATTGTGTAAAAGTGTGCGCGGGTGTGTGTGTGTGTGTGTGTGTGTTGATAAACAGCAGTGTTCACGGCTCATCTGTGAACACACATTTACTGATGATGACAACCGGTCACAATGCAACACTGAGTGTGACGCATTCTCTAGGAAAAGGCCCTCACACACACACACACACACACACACACACACACACACACACACACACACACACACACACACACACACACACACACACCCTTTTGTCTGAGAGGTCTGTACATGAGATAGTCTCTAGGTGACAGGAAAAGGCCTCTTGTCTGATTCTATCTTTGTGGCTTCTTTGGCACTAAGAACAAAACACACTTAACATCTGCACCTTTCACAGTGAGCGGCAACAGGAGATTTTTTGTGTGTCACACACACACACACACACACACACACACACACACACACACACACACACACACACAGTGAAAAAGAAGGTTATATATTGTGTCAGTGATTATTACAGTGACTCGTGTCACGAATCGAACACACGAGTTTAACGTAGCGGTTCAGTACGAGTGTAAACGACGTAACGAGACGCTTCCTGCCGGATTTCATTGGAACAAAGCATTTTATAATTAATATTCAAAAAGTCCTCTATATCCCTGACTAACCCTAATAAACCACAGAGCCAGTGGAGACTTAACACACCCCAGGGTAATTAAACAGGAAAACACTCGCACTTACTCTCTCACACACACACACACACACACACACACACACACACACACACACACACACACACACACACACACACACCATCCCATTCATCTTCCTCTCTTTCCATCTTCATGTCCCTTCTCTCATTCCATCTTCCTCTCCTATTTCTCCCTCCATCTTACTCTCCTTCTTGGGGAATGAATCCACACAGGTGTGATAGAGGCAAAGCCGCTGTTCAGTTCTGAAGCTTCACATCATCATATTAAGCTTCTTCATCATGAGCTCTGGGGATGTGAGAGTCAGGTTCAGATTGTGACTCATTTACATTGTGGAAGAATTGAAGAGACACTGGAGTAGAAGAAATCTGTCACAGTGTGTGCTGTGGAGGATTTAACTGTTCCAAAGGGGGAAGAAATATTGATAAGCTTCAGCTTTTGACTTTTAAATAGCTGATTGTCTTTTTTCCTCTACCAGATTATAGCAATCATGTGATTTTATCTAGAAAATGTGTTACCTGAACTGAAACTGTACTGAAACCTAATTAACAATAAAAAGATGTCATGTACAATTGTGTGTTTGTGGTAAAAGTTTGCGGAAGAACCACATATGGGTGGAAAAGTCAGGTGTTCCAATACTTTTGGCCAAATAGTGTAGTGAAAATAATGCATGACATTTTGTAGCTTGTTTAATTGAGTGTGCTGATGATCTGTTTTTGTTTTTTCACATTGCTGATGTGCAGCAGATGAACACCAGGCTGTCACTAAGCTGCATATAAATATATTCCTCTCCTGTTGCTTTTAACAACATTGTGTGTGTGTGTGTGTGTGTGTGTGTGTGTGTGTGTGTAGAGTGCCTGTCATCGAAAGGAGAGGACCGGCTGTTCCGCCGCCTCTTCCGGAAGTACAATCAGTTCATCAGGCCGGTGGAGAACGTCTCAGACCCTGTGACGGTGGAGTTCGAGGTCTCCATCTCTCAACTCGTCAAAGTGGTAAGAATCCCGTTTTGAACAGATGCGATCTCACTTCCTGTTTATGTCAGGAAGTATTTATTCTAGGGTTATTCTAGTCTAGCTCCCAATATTTTATGCTTTATTTTATCTATATATATATATATTTTTTTTGCTGCAGCTTTTTTTGACACTCGAACCTGTACATGGTGCAATCATTCTGAAATTCTATAAGAAAAAAGTTCTCCAGGATGCAAACTTGGTTATTTTCGAAGCTGGATTTCAAAAAAATGAGAAAAGTCAGTACATCGTTCTTTAAAGTTTTCGTTCTAGTTATAGCCAGCGACTTGCTTCAGATCATTATATTAAGAGATATTAAGTCATAATTATGAGATCCTTTCTGTGAGTATTTTTCCTTGTCAATGCAATGCACTTCTGTAGGATCAGGACCAGATTTTGCATGAACTGTTCTGCGTTTAAGTGCCGATCACTGAACACCTCAACAATGATGGAACTGTAATGAACAGATGTTCAGGGTGTTCAGGATGAGGATGGATTCCCATACTTATGACCAGGTGTCTGCAAACTTTTGGCAATATAGTGTATGTACCATTCATGGGTTTGTTGTTCTACAGTTTTACTGACAGACTTCCTCCATTTCATTTAAAATGCTTTCCTAGGGTCCACAGTCAGCAGACTCAGTTTGAAGCTTCTCAGTCATACTGGGTATATGATCTTTCCCAGCACATCAGCACTTTCCAGTTCCTATCAGATGATATTTAGGGCCTGGTCCAGTTACTTTCCGCTTCCAGGAAAATTCCTGCACTGCTTTTTTTCCTTTTTGACTCCCAAAAGAACAGTTTTATTTCCATCGCTAGCAGGTCAGAGAGTGCAATAGGACTGAAATTTCCACTCTCAGCTCCCAGGATGTCCAGCAGACACTGTGCTTAGCGGTGCAGATTAAATTATCCTCTCCACAGTTATCTATCCAATGCCACAAGCTTTCTTCCCCGAACTCAACTCAAGTCTGCATATTCACAAATTCACTATATTTATTTTTTGCGCTTGGCTTTGGAGAATTTGTATTGTTTTTTGTTTTGAAGTAAACGCAACATCGTAACTGCGCGACTTCCTGTTTTATTGAACTCGTTTGTCCATTTCTACACGTCAGCTAGTTTAACAAACCGGCTAAGTAGCATGCTAATCATCAGTTGCTCAGTGAGTTTATTGAGCTTATTAGCAAGCACATTTTGAGGGAAGGCTGTGGAGAGCATGTAAGATGGAGATATTTGCTTATAGGTGACTCCTGGAAGAGATTTTACTTCAGAGTGGCGGGTTTAGATCATTCAGCAAATCTTATTGAACTCATTTCACATTACCTTTAAAAGCGCTTTTGTTGTGTTGTTCCATGTTCGATTTTCTGTGTTTCATCTTTTCTGTCTCCAGGATGAAGTCAATCAGATAATGGAGACCAACCTGTGGCTACGACATGTAAGTCATATATATGTGTGTGTGTGTGTGTGTGTGTGTGTGTGTGTGTGTGTGTGTGTGTGTGTAGGCGTGTAAAGGGCAGAAATATAAAATAGTCGTCTACTTGAAATGTGCCTACAACACATCAGAACTTGGGCAACAAGAGCAAGAGTGGAAAACCACTACAGTCCAGCATATAGATACAACAGGTAATATTCGGGATTTGGGAATAAGAACTGAGTCCTCCATAAATGAGGAAATGTAGCCACAATGTTTTTCTCAACAAATCAATTTTAGACAGCAGTGTCAGAAATAATCGACTGGACAAAACTCGCTGTAGCGAAGCAGGATTGATTTAGTACAAGAACCTAAAGTAAATTCATGACGTTAAATAAACTTGTGCAGAAGCTAGTGTGAGCTGGGACAGAGAGAGGGTCTGCTTATGTCCGAATCAATGTGTGTTATGCAGGTAACTCCCTTTTTATACACATTAAGTCAATACAGTAAGAGCAGGAATTTTAGTGTGAGTGTGTTTAGATTAAATGCGATTAGGATCAAATTACAGTAATGTTTGCGGAAATGCAAATCGAACTGTTGGTTTTCTTTTTTGACTCGTTATAGAGTATCGCTGGGTGGAGTGTAGCGTTATAGAGTATCGCTGGGTGGAGTGTAGCGTTATAGAGTATCGCTGGGTGGAGTGTAGCGTTATAGAGTATCGCTGGGTGGAGTGTAGCGTTATAGAGTATCGCTGGGTGGAGTGTAGCGTTATAGAGTTTTGCTGGGTGGAGTGTAGCGTTATAGGGTATCGCTGGGTGGAGTGTAGCTTTATAGAGTATCGCTGGGTGGAGTGTAGCGTTATAGAGTATCGCTGGGTGGAGTGTAGCGTTATAGAGTATCGCTGGGTGGAGTGTAGCGTTATAGAGTTTTGCTGGGTGGAGTGTAGCGTTATAGGGTATCGCTGGGTGGAGTGTAGCTTTATAGAGTATCGCTGGGTGGAGTGTAGCGTTATAGAGTATCGCTGGGTGGAGTGTAGCGTTATAGAGTATCGCTGGGTGGAGTGTAGCGTTATAGAGTATCGCTGGGTGGAGTGTAGCGTTATAGAGTATCGCTGGGTGGAGTGTAGCGTTATAGAGTATCGCTGGGTGGAGTGTAGCGTTATAGAGTATCGCTGGGTGGAGTGTAGCGTTATAGAGTATCGCTGGGTGGAGTGTAGCGTTATAGAGTATCGCTGGGTGGAGTGTAGCGTTATAGAGTATCGCTGGGTGGAGTGTAGCGTTATAGAGTATCGCTGGGTGGAGTGTAGCGTTATAGAGTATCGCTGGGTGGAGTGTAGCGTTATAGAGTATCGCTGGGTGGAGTGTAGCGTTATAGAGTATCGCTGGGTGGAGTGTAGCGTTATAGAGTATCGCTGGGTGGAGTGTAGCGTTATAGAGTATCGCTGGGTGGAGTGTAGCGTTATAGAGTATCGCTGGGTGGAGTGTAGCGTTATAGAGTATCGCTGGGTGGAGTGTAGCGTTATAGAGTATCGCTGGGTGGAGTGTAGCGTTATAGAGTATCGCTGGGTGGAGTGTAGCGTTATAGAGTATCGCTGGGTGGAGTGTAGCGTTATAGAGTATCGCTGGGTGGAGTGTAGCGTTATAGAGTATCGCTGGGTGGAGTGTAGCGTTATAGAGTATCGCTGGGTGGAGTGTAGCGTTATAGAGTATCGCTGGGTGGAGTGTAGCTTTATAGAGTATCGCTGGGTGGATTGTAGCGTTATAGAGTATCGCTGGGTGGAGTGTAGCGTTATGGAGTATCGCTGGGTGGAGTGTAGCGTTATGGAGTATCGCTGGGTGGAGTGTAGCGTTATGGAGTATCGCTGGGTGGAGTGTAGCGTTATGGAGTATCGCTGGGTGGAGTGTAGCGTTATGGAGTATCGCTGGGTGGAGTGTAGCGTTATGGAGTATCGCTGGGTGGAGTGTAGCGTTATGGAGTATCGCTGGGTGGAGTGTAGCGTTATGGAGTATCGCTGGGTGGAGTGTAGCTTTATAGGGTATCGCTGGGTGGAGTGTAGCTTTATAGGGTATCGCTGGGTGGAGTGTAGCTTTATAGGGTATCGCTGGGTGGAGTGTAGCTTTATAGGGTATCGCTGGGTGGAGTGTAGCTTTATAGGGTATCGCTGGGTGGAGTGTAGCGTTATAGAGTATCGCTGGGTGGAGTGTAGCGTTATAGAGTATCGCTGGGTGGAGTGTAGCGTTATAGAGTATCGCTGGGTGGAGTGTAGCGTTATAGAGTATCGCTGGGTGGAGTGTAGCGTTATAGAGTATCGCTGGGTGGAGTGTAGCGTTATAGAGTATCGCTGGGTGGAGTGTAGCGTTATAGAGTATCGCTGGGTGGAGTGTAGCGTTATAGAGTATCGCTGGGTGGAGTGTAGCGTTATAGAGTATCGCTGGGTGGAGTGTAGCGTTATAGAGTATCGCTGGGTGGAGTGTAGCGTTATAGAGTATCGCTGGGTGGAGTGTAGCGTTATAGAGTATCGCTGGGTGGAGTGTAGCTTTATAAAGTGTACCTATATAGAAACAGGTGTGTGCACGTGTGTGTGTGCGTGTGTGCGCATGCTGTATAAGTGCCTCGTGAACTTATGAACTTGGCTGTTGTTGAGCAGTTCTGGAGGAAATCCATTTAGCTGTTAATAATTGATATATTTTTCTCCTTATGCTGCTGAAAGCTAACTCTGCATGTAGAAGTATAGGGGAGAAAAAGACCGGTCTGTCCATCTCAGGGTTTGGTGTTCAGCTTTTTCTGAGCTTACTCGAGTCTGGCTTTTGTGCTCAGTCTCTCATCAGCATTGTGTTTCCACATCGTTTGCTCCCCCTGATGTTTTTTGTTTGTTCAGTAACACTGGTCTGATGTCTCTAAAAGGCTCAAGGCAGCCTCAATATTATGGACAGTAAAATTATATTATTACATAAACACCCATCCAAATAGTTATAGGTCAAGGCTTTTTTATTGTGTTTAAATACAAAATGTATGTAGAGCTACCAACAGCTTGTTGCTAGGACAATATGATGGATGTTTCTGCCTTTGTCGTGGCAAATGTGAATAAAAACATTTGTAAGGGAATTCAATGAAGGGGAAAGGTCATGAAGGATACTGTTATTTCTGCAGAAACAGATGAACAGCTTGAACAGTGGCTGCACCACACACACACACACACACACACACACACACACACACACACACACACACACACACACACACACACACTATAGTTCCTTGTGAGGACCATCATGTTTTGGATGTACTCTGCACAGAGACAGTGTTGCGGCAATGAATCACATCCTGTTCATTAACGAGTCTGATGCGAAGGCACGCAGCATGTCTTTATACATAAATAATTCATAACCTGATGAGTGACTGTGCGTCTACTTCAGGGAGAGATGGAGAGATACAGAGAGAGAGATGGAAGTATACTGTATGGATGATTGACACGTACTTGTTGTACCAAGATGAAGTTTCTACAGAATACTAGGAACATGGTATTCTATTGGTATCTGACTTGGGATCGGAAGGTCGAATCTAGAGGTTGACTACTTACTAATATTGTATTTACTGTTAACCGATTAATCAAGGGATAGTTTTTCAAATGGATACTGAAAAAAAAAAAACAACAATCCATGTAAAATAGTACTGAACTTTATTACAAAAATATATAAACATTACTGAATCATGAAAATGTGCAAAATAAAATAAATATGATTGAACCAATATAATGATATAATTTAGAAATTCTTAATATAATATAGCGCTCTCTGTACAGCGCGCCGTCTCGCATGTAAAATCAAACAGCCTGTGGCGTTGGTGAGTCACCTCTAGAGGCCGCTTTCGTAATGACAGCGGACCTTCTCAGCCGCTCCAGCTACAGACACAACCCTGAAAAACTATCAGTTTGGATTTTTGGCGATAGCTGATAGCTCCAGCAATCGAATATCGGTGCCGATTAATCTGCAAAACCTATAAATTGGTCGACCTTTAATCATATTCCAGCACCACCAAGCTGCATCTGTGGGGCCCTTCAGCAAGGCCCTCAACCCTTACCCGCTCAGTTATATATTGCACGCTCTGGGCGTCTGCCAAATGCCATAAATGTGAATGTTATGTAAATATGTAAATCATTAACATTAGCATTAACAAAACAGTATCGTATGTCTGAGAAAACAAATAGAAAAAATACATTCAACTTATAGTCAAAAAGAAGAATTCGCTCTGACACTAAAAACCCTGAGGAAAAAACTGTATACAGGTAGTCCCCAAGTTACAATGGTTCGGCATATGATTTTTTTGATCTTATCGAAATAAGGGGCTATTTACCCTCTTCTGCATAGATGAGTTCACAGATGCACATGATGGGCCTGACAGGGAAGACAGTAAACACCATCTCTTACACCAAGACAACCGACAGAATTCAACTACTGACAATATTTTTAATGTATTCGTTGTAGATATGGAACGACTACAAGCTGAAATGGTCTCCAGCCGATTTCGACAGCATCGAGTACATCAGGGTTCCGTCCAATAAGATCTGGAGGCCTGATATTGTCCTCTACAACAAGTAGGCATCTTTTGGCTTTTGAAAGCTGTCTGTATTAGAGAACCCTTGATGAAACTTTAACGTGCATGCTGTTATTGTAAAGGTCCTGAGAAACATTTGAAGGAACGTTCTGGAAAGTTGTGTGAGGGTTGGGGTTGCAAACGGATGGAAATTTTCCTGTACATTTCTGGAAACTGTCGATGGGAACTCCAGCTGGGGAATTTGGGAAACATTCAAAGTTGGAAACGTACAAGGAATTTATGGGGAATTAAAAAAATGACATTTAACTTTGATTTAATTGTTAATATAATGTTGTTGCACAGTAGCTTACACACAGCACCAGGACGCTTTAAACATAAATGTATGTAATATTTATGTAAATTACTCGCCAAGATGGACACTTTATGTGCCGGAAATGATGTGTGTTATGTTATGGAGAAATGCACAGTGGGCAGTATAGGGGGGCGTGGCCTATGATGATGAATGTGCAGGTAGAAATTTACCTGAAATTAATTTCCATGGAAATTCCCCCCCCCCCCCCCCCCATCCCCACACACACACACACCCAGTGCTGTAGGTGATTTCTTGGTTGAAGACAAAACCAAAGCTCTGCTGAAGTACGACGGAACCATCACGTGGGTCCCTCCGGCCATCTTCAAGTCGTCCTGCCCGATGGACATCACCTACTTCCCCTTTGACTACCAGAATTGCTCAATGAAGTTTGGTTCGTGGACGTACGACAAAGCCAAGATCGACCTGGTTCTGATTGGCTCCAAGGTCAATGTCAAGGACTTCTGGGAGAGCGGCGAGTGGGAGATCATCGACGCTCCGGGCTACAAGCACGACATCAAGTACAACTGCTGCGAGGAGATCTACACGGACATCACGTACAGCTTCTACATCCGCCGCCTGCCTCTGTTCTACACCATCAACCTCATTATCCCGTGCCTCCTCATCTCCTTCCTGACCGTCCTCGTCTTTTACCTTCCGTCGGACTGCGGCGAAAAGGTGACGCTCTGCATTTCCGTCCTTCTCTCCCTCACCGTCTTCCTCCTGGTCATCACAGAGACCATCCCCTCCACGTCGCTGGTCATCCCGCTGATCGGCGAGTACCTGCTTTTCACCATGATCTTTGTCACTCTCTCCATCGTCATCACCGTCTTCGTGCTCAACGTGCACTACCGCACTCCCACCACGCACGCCATGCCCTCCTGGGTACGCGCCGTCTTCCTGCGAGCTCTGCCCAGAATCATGTTTATGAGACGCCCTACGGACCAGTCCGAGTCGTCCAGGAACGCCGGCTTGCCTGAGGGATCACCCGGAGAAGGAGAAGGCAAGAAAAGCAACTGTCTCGAGTTCGCTGAAGGAAAAGCAGCGGAAGGGGAGGTGAAGAAAGCGCCGTGTCCACGCCATCCGGTCAAAGAGCCTTCCGAAGGGGATTGTGGGAAACCGAGTCGGCAGCTGAGCGGCGTGAACACGATGGTGGCATTTTCGGTCGTGTCTCCTGAAATCAAGCAGGCCATCGAGAGCGTCAAGTACATCGCGGAGAACATGAGGAGCCGCAACAAGGCTAAAGAGGTAGATACACACACACACACACACACACACACACACACACAAACACACACACGTTCATTCATTCCTTCCCTCTGTCGAGTTCTTTCTTTCTTTCTTTCTTTCTTTCTTTCTTTCTTTCTTTCTTTCTTTCTTTCTTCTATTCATTACTTTTTTCATTTTTTCTTTCTTCCTACCTTCTCTTGTTTCCTTCTATCCTTCCTTCCCTCCCTGCCTTCCTTCTTTTTTCCCCTTTGTTCTTTCCCTTTCTCACTTCCCATTCTGCCTTCTTTCCTTTAGTCATTCCTTCCTCCCCCACCTTCCTTCCTTTCTTCCATCCTTTCTTCCATCCTTTCTTCCATCCTTTCTTCCATCCTTTCTTTCTTTCTTTCTTTCTTTCTTTCTTTCTTTCTTTCTTTCTTTCTTTCTTTCTTTCTTTCTTTCTTTCTTTCTTTTTTCCAAATTCTTTCCATTCTTTCCATTTTTACCAGGTCTCTTCCCACTATTCATTTGTTCATTCATTACATTTTTTTCATCCACTTGTCTTTCGAACTTCTTTTTCTGTCATCCCCCTTTTTTTTTTTTTTTTTCTTCTTTCTTGTTCTTTTCCACATCATCCAGTTAGTGGATAAACTCTAAACCCCGTCCACTTGCGTCACTGCTCTGTGACATCACACGGCCAATATCCTCGTCCCAGCACATCAGCTTTCCGTCTATAAATACGCCGTTTACGTCCCTCTGTGAAACGCTCGCTGTGTGATATGGAAATTCTTCACACTTCTCCATCCCACGTTCTCTCCACCTCCTCATCGCCGTGATGCAGAAGCTCGAGGATCTGTCACTCGCTATGACATCACCGGCACTCACGTCATCCCATGGTGGTGGTGGTGGTGAGGATTCCGAATTTATTCTTCCATTTTCTTCTTTCGTTCCAGGTGGAGGACGATTGGAAGTACGTTGCCATGGTAATCGACCGTATCTTCCTGTGGGTGTTTGTGACGGTGTGTTTGCTTGGAACAATGGGTCTCTTCTTCCAGCCTCTTATCAGTTTCCTGGCGTGACGGCTGACCGGAGACACGCCGATCGCTCGAATTACTGACTCACGAGTTTCCACGTACCATCACCCAGAAGAAATGAAGAACGAGCTTTCACGCTTTTAATCCATGTATATGTTGTAGTACGGTTCAGGTGTGAAACAAAGTAATTGGACATAAAAAAAAAATATTGAAATAAAAATACAGTATATGGGCAAAAGTATTGGGACACCCATACGGAAAAGTTTCTCCCCAAACAGCTACCACAAAGATGGAAATCTTGCCTTCACTTAAACTAGGAGAGCCAAACCTGTTCCAGCATGTGCACAAGGTCTTCTTTACATGGAGTGGAAGATCTCCTGCTATAGAGCTCCAACCCTATTATACACCTTCTGGATAAATTGTTCACTCTGACTGGACCCCAGAAGCCTCCTGACTTCCATACGTACATCATGAATCTCCACAAATCTAAAAAAAAAAAAAAAAAAAAGCTAGTGGAACATCTTCCCAGAGGAGTGGAGCTTATTATAACAGCACATAGGGGAGGAAATGTGTAGCCAGATGTTCAAAAAACACTCAGGTTCCCACAAACATTTGTCCATATAGTGTATCTAATTCAACCAACATGATATTTCAAAAAGACTTAAAAGTTCCTTCTTCACACCACAGAAAATGCCACGCTTGTTAGAAACCTACACTCTTTGGCCAAAAGTCCTGGTTTATGCAATAATTAATATCAAATCGTGTGACCTCCATAGACAGCACTGGTTCTAGAATGTGTTGTACTGAAGAGCTCATTCACTGTAAACCTGCTGACAGATTGTCATTTCCTGACCAGTCTCCAAGTCCCTGTTGCTGAAAAAAAAAAAACCAGCATGATGCTTCCACCACCATGCTTCACTGTTGGGATGCTGTAGGATTCCTGAACCCTGAAATTCCCACAGTAAGAAATTGTTTTGGAAGCGTATCAATGGATTTGGAATGGGATATAGTTAGGGGTCCATATAATCCAGCCATATAGTGTATATAATGTAGCAGAACAAGCACGAGATAAATCAGTTTAAAAGACTCACTACAACATTCCGCCAAGTGGAGAAAATGTTAATCTGAATGTGAGCACATCGTATTTTATTTCAGGAAAAGTCTTTTGATTTAAGATGCAAGAGTTTGTCGTGATACGTACAGGAAAGCAAATCCCCTCAAACTCTGACATAAATTATAAAAGGGGCATCAATTACCAAAGTCCAAAATGACAGTAGTGTGTGGAAGGTATTGTGACCATGGGAGACATCAGTGGTGGATGAAGTACACAAACCATGTAGTTGAGTTAAAGCAGAGATGCACTCAATAAAGTATAAGTAAAAAATCACAGTAAAAATGCTCTATTTAAACCGAGTAAAAACACAAAAGTATTTGCCTTCAAAGGTTTTTTAGTATCCAAAGTACTATGATTTATTATGATTTGAATGATATAAATGATCAAACACTGATTGATCTCTCTATTAAAATAATCATGAGCCCAAAACTTTTTTACCTTCTACAAAACAATCACGTAAACAAGGTCACGTGTGTTGTGGCGAGTTAGAGGTGGAGTTTCTTCATCATTTCTTTCTCTTTAAATGTTCTGCTTGATGTTGAACTGTATGTTGGTGATCAGTAGATGCCACCAAGCGCCAAAAGAAGTTTAAAATGGAGCACGAGCTCAAACCTGATTGGTGGATTGCTGTGCGTTTGACCAGTTACGTTTTTATCCTCGTAAATAAAAAAAAACGACTGATTTTGCAAAATGTAGTTGAGTAAAAAGTAAAATATTTGACATGTAGTGAAGTGAAAGTAAAAGTTTCCCCAAATGGAAACACTTCAGTAAAGTTCAGATACGGGAAAAAGCTACTTATGTACAGGAACCAATTACATTGACTTTGTTACTGTCCACCACTGATCCTGCAGACGCCTCAGTCAAAACCTCATTCTAATCAGACCACATGCTGATCTAATCCAACCACATGCTGATCTAATCCACCACATGCTGATCTCTACTCAGGAAATCGTAGATCGCTCTTTTTACACTTTTGGTGAAATTATACCAAAAACGTTTTTCGAAATGGTCCATATATCCGATTCTAGCTCTTGATGATGAAAAAAGAAAAAACGGTCTATGGTTCACTTTGTTCACTACGGTGAATCATAAATAACCATTCACTCCCGAGAAACCTCATCAATTCAGCTTACTTCCTGTTTCATAAAGGTCTGATAGCGATTTCTGAATTGTAGAAATTTAGCAATATTACA
>NC_139600.1:15033809-15045375 GCF_946808225.1 Silurus aristotelis | reverse complement strand
CTCCACAACTTCCACAACCTCCTCAACCTCCACAACTTCCACAACCTCCTCAACCTCCACAACTTCCACAACCTCCTCAACCTTCACAACCTCCTCAACCTCCTCAACCTTCACAACCTCCTCAACCTCCTCAACCTCCACAACTTCCACAACGTCCTTAAACACCAATGCAGAAGAGTGGAACTTTTTTATGAGTTAAAAAAATTAATCTGAATTGAGACGGTCAACAAAAACATGTGAGTGTGATTTTCAGGGGTGCACATACTTTTGGTCATACTATAGACTGTATTATTTAGTTTACATTTTTAGACCCAATACACAGTAAGAACACATTTAGATTGAGTACATAAACTTCTTCAAATAAATAAACGTGTGGGTTTTTTCCAGAAATTTATACGTGATTCAGTTCTAAAAGCACATTAAATACTTTTCAAGATTTTCATATTTTAATCAACATATTTACGCTTTACACAAATGTATAGTAAAATTTGCTTATCTGATATTCTTTATTAATTAATATCACCTCGATAATGTTTAAGCCATTTGGAAAATGAGTTCATTCTAACATGTATCTTAAAGTGTTGAAGCAGTCTGTAGTTTCTCACAATGCTCACATCCGACGCTGAGGAGACACGTGATCAGCCTGAAACTTGAAACCTTGTGTCCTAAACTAGGATATGGAGCCACCTCATAACACGTCCAGCTGGCAGCTCCAGCTAGTTCATCTTCCCAGAGCCATCTGGAGCATTTGTGCTGGTTGGTTTGTCCCCAGAGGGTCACCGCTTAATGGTGTTGGAAGAATGAGACCAGCCATTTACATTTGCCAAGAGGATCTTCTACTCCTACAGATGCCTGCTGAGACCTGAATGCAATTACACCATACAGCATCAGAGCATCTGGGAGATGGAGCCTAGCTTTTATGCAAAATGTATACGTTTTTCAGCATTAGAAAGTGAACCAGTGTTCAGTCTGAAAACAATGGCTGGCAGAAGTTCACATCAGAAGTTGAAGACAAAAAGCTATTTTCAGATGTTTTGGGAGATGTACCCCACAGGGCACCTAAAACTGTAGGATAGAGGTGGACCTCGTTGCTCTGCAGTGCTCAAAGGTGCTCCACTTTTCAGTTGCTTCGACACTTTAGACGTGTTTTCTCCCCCGTCTTTGTGTACAGATCTCACCACAGTTGCCCCCAGGGTGGTTGTATGCACTCAGGTGTATCTCTTGGTGAAGCACAAAAGAAAGCGTTCGGTACGGGAGTAATAAAGGAGTCCTCCTGTGCTCGTGTCCAGGGAGATCCGTTTCTGCATGGACTTCATCAAGGTGAATGATGGTTCTAATTTCGATGCCTGTCCAGTGGTGGGACACTTTCACCTCCCATTTTTTTTCCCTCAGTCATCACACACGCTTCCTATTCGAGCTGAAATGATGTGAGTTGCGAAGTCGAGCCGATCGATTTCTCTCTCTGAGCCTTTGTTGTTGTGAGAGTTATCTCGCTAGCAACAAAAGCGCTTCCTAGTCTCTTGCGATCGATGTGTTCTTATACTAAGAATATGCAATCGCATCAGGAGATTGCTTGCTCACTGCAGACGGATTTTGTTTCTCCCCCGCCATCAGGAAACAAGATTTTTTTAGCAGCCAGTATCACACATGCTGAAGAACTTAGAAGAATATTAGCCATTTACGCTAGCTGTCTTTACTAGTTGGCGTCAGTCATCCACTGCGCCAGTTATTAGAGTTTTCTAGAAGAAGGAACCACTGCAAATTAAATCTCTATCAACTTGAAGATTTCTATCAGCTTGTATTTAGCCCAAAGCCCAAGCCCTGGTGTTAGATCTGGTCTACAGACTGGTCTCAAGTCCAAGATTGGATTCAAGTCCTACAGCTACAATCCAGAACACAGGACTTTAGTCTGCTTTAACCCTCTATCATCAGTTCATTCAAAAACAAAAATCCTCAGCTACTGATATTACATAAATATGGACAAAAGTATTTGGACACCTGATGTTTCCACCCATATGTGGTTCTTCCCCCAAAGTTGGAGACATACAATGGTACAGGATGACATTTTCCGCATGTCAATCTTATGCTTAGATGTCCACAAACTTTTAGCCATTTAGTGTATGTTACAAAACACACACACACACACACACACACACACACACACACACACACACACACACAAAACCCATCTCTTCTTCCCACCTGGGTCTTTATAAGAATACATGCAGGCGAGCACCTGCTGCCACACACACACACACACACACACACACACACACACACACACACACACACACACACACACACACACACACACACAAATTCCTATGTGAGTAAGAAAAGGACAACATGTATGCTCACACACACTCATGCATGATTACACACACTGTCAGGTTATCGAGTATAATTCCTCACGATAGGTCGTCTCGCTTCACTTGCCTTTTTTTCTCAAGTTATCGATCCTCTCTCTCTCTCTCTCTCTCTCTCTCTCTCTTTCTTTTCCTCTCTCCCTCGCTCCCTCATTCGAAGGTTAAGGTGCAGCTGCTCACACACCCCACACTCATTAGTCGAACAAGGACCTGTTTTACTGACCAGGTTTTATTTGTCTGTGCTGATGAAACGTCTAAAATCTCATTTCAAGTGTGTGTGTGTGTGTGTGTGTGTGTGTGTGTGTGTGTGTGTGTGTGTGTGTGTGTGTGTGTGTGTGTGTGTGTGTGTGTGTGTATGAAGAGATAGTAGTATGTGGTTAGTCTTGGAAGCTTTACTTCCTTTCTGCAGTCATGGAACTCAGAGCCATTTGTCAGTATCAGCTGAAAGTTCTAATCTGCAGCCTCAGCTTTCAAACCTCCATTCCTTTTTCTCCATTATTCTGTTCTTTTCTTTCATTCCTCATCACTCTTTTACAGTATATCTTCACTCCATTCCTCTATCACTACATCGTGCTGTTCACCCCCCTCTCTCCTTTACACTTTCTTTCTTTGTATTTCATTTTTTCATGCTCTCTTTGTATATACACACTTCTCTGTGTGTGTGTGTGTGTGTGTGTGTGTGAGTGAGAGTTTGGAAGTGTGTTAGGGAGATCAGGTGCTCTGTTCACACCTGATTTGATGAGCCATCTGAGCTTCATTAGGCTAATTTTTCACACATCAACACTGAAATCTCTTCTCCACAGTGGTGACGTGTGTGTGTGTGTGTGTGTGTGTGTGTGTGTGTGTGTGTGTGTGTGTGTGTGTGTTTCCAAAGCCCATCAGTGTGGAGCTCCCTAGTGGCTCAGCAGAGCAACACACAAAATAAAAAAAAATTATCATAAAATAAATATGTTTCTGGTCTTCTTTTTCAGCTAGAAATTATAAATGAATAAGTGAAAAAGAGAAAGAAAGAAAGAAAGAAAGAAAGAAAGAAAGAAAGAAAGAAAGAAAGAAAGAAAGAAAGAAAGAAAGAAAGAAAGCAGGAAATAAAAAATAATGAAAGAAAGGAAGAAAAGTCCAACACTGTGGTCTCACAAGTGTGTGTGTGTGTGTGTGTGTGTGTGTGTGTGTGTGTGTATATGTGTGTGTGTGTGTGTGTGTGTGTGTGTGTATATATATGTGTGTGTGTGTGTGTGTGTGTGTGTGTGTGTGTGTGTGTGTGTGTGTGTGTGTGTGTGTGTGAGGAGTGTGTGTGAAGAGTGTGTGTGTGTGAGGAGTGTGTGTGATGGGTGTGTGTGAGAAGTGTGTGTGAGAGTTTGTGTGTGAGGAGTGTGTATGTGATGGTGTGTGTGAGGAGTGTGTGTGTGATGGTGTGTGTAAGGGGTGTATGTGAGAGTTTGTGTGTGAGGAGTGTGTGTGTGTGTGATGGTGTGTGTGAGGGTGTGTGTAAGGGGTGTATGTGAGAGTTTGTGTGTGAGGAGTGTGTGTGTGAGGGGTGTGTGTAAAGAATGTGTGTGTGAGGAGTGTGTGTGAGGGGTATGTGTAAGGCGTGTGTGTGAGGGGTGTGTTTGGTTATCCACAATGCTGTTTGCTTTGCGGATGCAGCGTGTGGTGTAAATGTCAATGATAGAGGGGAGAGAGACTCTGATGATCTTCTCAGTCGTCCTCACGATCCTCTGTAGGATCTTGCGATCCGAGACGGTGCAGTTCCCAAACCAGGCAGTGATGCAGCTGTTCAAGATGCTCTCAATAAAATAAAAAAAAATTATAATAAAATAAATAATTTGGTCTTGTTTATCAGCTAGAAATTATAAATGAATAAGTGAGAAAGAAAGAAAGAAAGAAAGAAAGAAAGAAAGAAAGAAAGGCAGTGATGCAGCTGCTCAGGATGCTGTCAATGGTCCCTCTGTAGAACGTGGTCAGGATGGGGGAAGGGAGATGAGCTTTCCTCAGCCTTCTCAGGAAGTAGGGATGCTGCTGGGTTTTCTTGGTGATGGAGCTGGTATTAAGCAACCAAGTGAAGTTCTCCACCAGATGAACACTAAGGAATCTGGTGCTCTTGACGATCTCCATGGAGGATCCATCGATGATCAGTGGAGAATGGGCTCTCTGCGTTCTCCTGAAGTCCACAACCATCTCTTTTGTTTTGTCGACTTTCAGAGACAGGTTGTTAGCTCCACACCAGGCTGTTAACTGGTGCACCTCCTCTCTGTATGCTGACTCATCGTTTCTGTGGATGAGACCCACCACGGTCGTGTCATCCGCGAACTTGATGATGTGGTTCGAGCTCTGCATTGCTACACAGTCATGAGTCAGCAGAGTGAACAGCAGTGGACTGAGAACACAGCCCTGAGGTGCCCCAGTGCTCAGTGTGGTGGTGCTGGAGATGCTGTTTCCGATCCGGACTGACTGAGGTCTCCCAGTCAGGAAGTCCAGGATCCAGTTACAGAAGGAGGTGTTCAGGCCCAGTAGGCTCAGTTTCTCAATCAGGTGCTGAGGAATGATTGTGTTGAATGCTGAGCTGAAGTCTACGAACAGCATTCATACATATGAGTCCTTGTTGTCCAGGTGGGTGAGGGCCAGATGAAGGGTCGTAGAGATGGCATCATCAGTGGAACGGTTTGGACGATACATTGCAAAAACGTTCAAGAGAGATAATGATCTTCAACTTCACACGACACTGTACATAACAATGCAACATTTGTACTGTGCTCGGTCAGGGGGCGGAGCATATTGACTTAGTAGGTGGAGCATGTTCGGGTAGTGGGCAGGGTATTTTTGGTTAATGGGCGTGTCATGTTCGATTAGTAGGCGGGGTCATGCTCTATGTCACCTGTCAATCACGGCGATTTAACCGTTAGCCAGTTGTCAAATGCTTGATTAGTGGGCGGGACAGGGCTTCTGTCAATCACAGCGATTTATCCTATCAGGAGCTCGGGTATGTAGAAGAGGGCGGAGAGCCGCATATCAGTAAGTGACACCTCATTCACATACCTGAGCTCAGTGACGATGATGAGTAAGCTCCGCCCACTATCTCGGATCATCAACCTGTGTGTGTGTGCGTGTGTGTGCGTGTGTGTGCGTGTGTGTGCGTGTGTGTGCGTGTGTGTGCGTGTGTGTGCGTGTGTGTGCGTGTGTGTGCGTGTGTGTGCGTGTGTGTGCGTGTGTGTGCGTGTGTGTGCGTGTGTGTGCGTGTGTGTGCGTGTGTGTGCGTGTGTGTGCGTGTGTGTGTCGGCATCCCCGCTGGTTCTTTCATGCGCGTGCTCAGCATTTCTCTTGGTGCGCGCAGGGGGGGCACACCGAGGTTAACACACACATACACACACACACACACACACAGCGCGCGCTCTCATTCTCTCCAGTCATCATCATTCTCGTAGCGACTCCTGCAGCGGCTCAGCGGCTTCTCCCCGGGAATGAAGGCAGCAGTCACGACGGTCGCTCCAGCCTCCTGCCGCGAGATGACGGTGTGAAGCTCCGCACGGATTGGATCGGTTCGGTTCGGAAATCGGCTCCCGCGCAGTGGCGCCAACCATGCAGCAGATACCAATCCCGGCGCTGTGCCTCGCGCTCGTTTTGGCGGCCACCAGCGTCTCCACCACGGAAGGTATGAAGCCGCTGTAACGGGGTGGTGGTGATGATGATGATGGTGATGATGATGGTGATGGTGATAGTTTTAATTGATGGTTTAAATTTATGATTATGGTGGTGATAGTGATTGATTGTGGTGATTGATTACAGTGGTGGTGATGGTGATGGTGATAGTTTTAATTAATGGTTTTAATTTAGGATTATGGTGGTGATTGATTGTGGTGATTGATAACAGTGGTGGTGGTGGTGATGATGATGATTGATGATGGTGGTGATGGTGATAGTTTTAATTGATGGTTTTAATTTATGCTTATGGTGGTGATGGTAACTGATTGTGGTGATTGATTACAGTGGTGGTGATGATGATGATGATGATGATTGATGGTGGTGATGTTTGTGATGGTTGTTGAGAAGATGGTGATGGTGGTGACTGAAGACTGTAATGCTGGTGTTAATGATGGTGGTGGTGGTGGTGGTGGTGGTAGTGATGGGGATGGTGATGACGTGTTCAGTGATGGAGTTGGTGATGGATGATGGTGGTGATAATGTTAGTTAATGACTTTAATGGTGGTGATGTTTGTGATGGTCGTTGAGATGATGGTGATGGTGGTAATTGAAGACTGTAATGGTTGTGTTAATGATGATGGTGATGGTGGTGAGGTTGCTGATGGTGCTGATTGATGCTGATTGATAACAAGTGAAAACTTTTAAACACCTCCATGATGTAATATTTCACATATCTCAAATGTTTTATAAAACTTCACCATCTGACAGTTTCTAACGCCTTCCCTGATGTCTGTAATAGTTTCCTCCAGCTTCTCTGGTTTCTCCTGAAAATGTGCCAGTGGGTGGATTGTATTAATGTGTAATTGACTGTAGATGTGTGTGAGAGATCCAGGATCCAAGGTTAAAGAAGGGAGATGAACTCGAGCCCTGAAGTTCGTCTCAGGCCGTATTTTCTCATCCTCTGGATTTGATGAAGCTACATCTCACACTGTTCCTAGAACATTCTGATAATGTGTTGTGTGGAGGGGGCATGTATGGGTATATATATATATATGTGTGTGTGTGTGTGTGTGTGTCTTGTGGAGGTAATTGGTAGTGTGTTGGAAAGTGGAAACCATTTATTTAGTGTGTCAGTACGGAAATATTGCACTGTGCAGGATTAGAGATAGACAGATTATATATTTAGTGAGGTAGATGGGGGTGGGTGGGGTGGGGTTCACATGCTTTAATGCCACACAAGTGATTCCATCTTACAGTTATAGACAAGACGGTTAAAAGAGAAGGAGCATCATAATACAGAGGTATTATCATAATACAGTGACAGATCAGAATCACTGACTTGCGTTTTAACATATTTTTGTCCATGAACAATATAAAATGATTCCCAATACTCCATTCTCTTCATTTCATAGCGTTTTTATCTTTCATTCCTGCAGTTTCTATTCAATGAGATTTCAGATTTCACCATTTTCACGTCCTTTGATTGGATGGTCAGAGAGCGTCACTAGTCAGAGCTCGCAAACCGCATCTGTAGAAAACTGCACAAGTATTTGTGTGGATTTAATAGCTGTTTTTCCGATTCACAATGACTGACAGAGGAGAAGAAACTGATTTGGTTGCAGATACACAGACATCGTGAGGAAAAGTCGACCAAAACAGTTCTTAAGCTTTTCTATGAACTGTTTATACATTAGTGTAGAATTTGCACAAAAACACACAATTTGCCTTCTTTTTAAATCCTCAACGCACGGAGAAAATGCAGGGAAAAACCCCAGGGTGATGTTCTGAGGTGAATATTGATGCTTCTGCTGGAGATGATGTATGTGGAGGTGCAGTTGTGGCTCCAGTGAAAGGAGACGTGTTGTGTTTATTGGGTTTCTTGCTTCAGTAACAACATTCATTCTCACTGTATGAGATCCTGTGTGTGATGCAGCGCTCTGTTCTACTGCGTTTCTCTAGAATACTGATGGTTTCTATAATCTTTATAATGATGATATTAAGAGGTGGATTGATTCAGGCAGGACTTTCGCTGGGGGTCAAATGCAGGGCTTTTTTTTATATAAATAAAACAATCTGTCAAGGATATGGATGAAGATGTTTTGTTAAAATAAACAAATAAACACGTGAATGGGATCTAATAGGATCAGACCCATTTACACAAAGCTCCGCCCTCAAAGTTTTTACTACAGTTTGTATCACTCTAATGCTATAAATACACAAAATTTAGCTCGTATTGATTTATAAAAGTAGTCGAGTGCATTTCCTGTTCTATCAATCTATTATGTGTGTGTTTGTGGAGATTTTTGTTCATCAGCCACAAGGCTGTTGGTAAAGTGAGGTACTGATGTAGGTGAGATGAGAAGGTTCCTGGGGTGCAGTCAGCAGAAGATCTTCCGCTTCACCCCACGGAAAGCATATGTTCATGGATCCGGCTTTGTGCACGAGATCATTGAATAGGTTTTGGGTCTCCTAGTTAAGGTGAAGGGACAATTTCATGCTCCTGCATCCAAAGACAATATAAATATTTACTATATATAATTGTGTGTGTGACTTTAGGTAACAGTTTGTTGAAGAAAAATCACTAATTCTGTGTCCAGCTTCATCCTTTTCACCAATGTGTGTTATTTAGTGTGTTTTGGTGTTAGTGTGTGTGTGTGTTAGTGTATGTGTGTGTGTTAGTGTGTTAATTAGTGTGTTTGTGGTGTTAGTGTGTGTTTGTGGTGTGTTTGTAGTATGTATGTGTGTTAGTGTGTGTTTGTGGTGTGTGTGTGTGGCTTGTTAATGTGTTTGTGGTGTTAGTGTGCGTGTTACTTTGTGTGTCACTATGTGCCAGTGTGTTTTTTTTGATGAATTTGCGGTGTGTTTGTGGTGTGTTAGTGTGTGTTTGCGGTGTGTTAGTGTGTTTTTGGTGTGTGTTTATTTGAGCTTGTGGTGTGTGTGTGTGTGTGTGTGGTGTGTCAATGTGTGTGTTTGTGTGTCTGGTAGTGTGTGTTGGTGTATTAATTAGTGTCTTTGTGGTGATAGTGTGTTTGTGTTGTGTTTGTAGTATGTGGGTGTGTGTGTGTGTGTGTGTGTGCTTATTTGCTTTATTTGCATGACAAATATGGACATTCATATTGCCAAAGCATAGAACATGCAGATGCATAACAACAGAAATAACACTCTCTCTCTCTCTCTCTCTCTCTCTCTCTCTCTCTCTCTCTCTCTCTCTCTCTCTCTCTCTCTCTCTCTCTCGTTCTCTCTTGTAACACGGTTTGAGGAAACTGCTATCTGCCTTCTTCCGCATACATGAGCTCAGAGACACCCACGATTGGCTACTGACGCTGTGATTGACAGGGCATGCGATGTATGCCCCGCCCTCCTTGTTTATGTCCCTGTTCTTATCTCCAAAGTCAGTATAGATTTCAGCAGAGCGACATGGTTACCCACTCGAGCAGCTGGGAGCAGAGGGACCAGCAGCAGGACCAGGGATGGGATTAGAACTCGCAACCTTCTCAAGTCAAGATCATCTGATCATCGTTCCACCATATTAACTATTTCCGATGTGAACGCATCTCTGTATTAAGAATCCTTGATCATTTGGCTGTTTTCTTCTCTTCACCCTGCTCTGACCTCGAGGTGGAAAAATACCATTATCTATGGCCGGTTCCATGAGGGCAAAACTCTTCCAGCTCACAGCCGCACCGCTGGCCTTTAAAAGCCATTTGAGTTAGTGCAGTGGACTGAAACGACCTCGAACCACACACACACACACACACACACACACACACACACACACACACACACACACACACACTAATCAACCCACTGCTGTAAGGTTGCCTTTTTATTAACGGTGTCACCGATTTTCACAGAGGCATTCCCTCGGTGTGGAGGTGACAAAAACAGGGGAGGATAAATGGACACTGAGAGAAGGAGAGGGAGAGGAAGAGAGAGAGAGAGAGAGAGAGAGAGAGAGAGAGAGAGAGAGACTGCCTGCTGTAATGGATGGATGGGTTCTGTGGAGATCACTAAAGCTGATTAATCTGACAGAGAGCCAAACACTCCATCTCTCTCTCTCGCTCTCGCTCTCGCTCTCTCTCTCTCTCTCTCTCTCTCTCTCTCTCTCTCTCTCTCTCTCATTCTCTCTAAGGGCTTTTAGGATGAGTGTGAAGCAGGCCGCAGCCTTTTTGATCCCTTCGATCGACCTGTTTTGCACTCAATGCCAATTCAGATAGATATACACATACAGAATTCCTTAAATGTTTCCCCTTTCTAATAAGTTCACACACACACACACACACACACACACACACACACACACACACACACACACACACACACACACACACACACACACAATGTAGAACATACATTTATTTGCAATAGATGCCACCATTCTGTGACAAGAATTCGTAATTTTCCTGTTATTGAATTTAAATGTGTGTGTGTTTGTGTGTGTGTGTGTGTTTGTGTGTGTGTGTGTGTGTGTGTGTGAGTGTGTGTGTGAGAAGCAGTCCTGGCCTTTATGCTTCTTGGCCAAAAGATAATGGGTGTGTCCTCAGTTTGTCCTATTTTAATGGGGTGTTGCCTCTATGCCTCGGCTCTGTGTCCTCAGTTTGTCCCAGTAAAGGAGGTGTGGTCTCTGTGTTTTTTAGCCCCATGATAGTGGGTGTGGCCTCAGTTTGTCAAAGTGAAGGAGGTGTGGCTTCTATGCCTTTCAGCTCCAAAATAATGGGTGTGGCCTCATGTTTCTCCCAAGACAAAGAGGTGTGTCCTCAGTTTGTACCAGTAAAGGAGGTGTGGTCTCTGTGTTTCTTAGCCCTAAGATAGTGGGTGTGGCCTCAGTTTGTCACAGTGAAGGAGGTGTGGCTTTTAAATAATGGGCATGGTCTCAATTTTCTCATTACAAAGAGAAGTTGCCTCGATATCTCACTTACAATATAATGGGTGTGGCCTAAATTTGTCACAGTGAAGGAGGCGTGGCCTTTATGCTACTTAGCCCAAAGGTAGTAGGTGTGTCCTAAGTTTGTCCTAGTAAAGGAGGATTGACATTTATGGTTCCTAGCTGAAAGGAAGTGGGTGTGGTCTCAGTTTGTCCCAGTGAAGGAGGTGTGGCTTCTATTCCTTTTATCTCTAAAATAATGGCTGTTGCCTTATGCTTGTGTTAGTAAAAGGTACTTGACCTCACTTTTGAAAAGCAGCCTATGGAGGTGTGGTGTTTGTGCATGTGTGAGTTCAGAAAATTGTTCCTTAGATGTAGTTCAGTGTAACAGTTACTGTGCTAAAAAAAAACTGGACGGTGTGTGTGTGTGTGTGTGTGTGTGTGTGAGTTATGCCGGGAGCTCCTGTCTGACACGATCATGTCATGGCGGTCACTGAGTCAGCCTTGAGAGCTCCAAGGAGACCGGAGCAGCTGCCACTCTATTATTTGTGCTCATTTTGTCCTCCTGGGAGACGTCCAATCAAGCGCTTGTGTCCATAAATCCTCGGCCAATCAGATATGTGAATTTGTTTTGCGAGACCCTAAATAACTTGTACATATAAGGAAGAAAGTGAACTTGGCTAAAGATGAGAGTGACATC
>NC_139600.1:14968809-15031309 GCF_946808225.1 Silurus aristotelis | reverse complement strand
TCTGGTTGTGGCAGGTAAAGTCTGTTTATGCATTTTCCAAATATACTTGAACACTATCTTCTTCTTCTTCTTCTTTCGGCTGCTCCCATTAGGGGTCGCCACAGCGGATCATCCGTCTCCATACCACCCTGTCCTCTATATCTGCCTCTTTTACACCAACTATCTGCATGTCTTCCCTCACCACATCCATGAACCTCCTCCTTGGCCTTCCTCTTTTCCTCCTACCTGGTGGCTCCATCTTCAGCATTTTTCTACCAATATAATTCATGTCCCTTCTCTGCACATGTCCAAACCATCTCAATCTCGCCTCCCTCACCTTGTCACCAAAACATCCTACATGTGCTGTCCCTCTAATAAACTCATTTCTAATCTTGTCCATCCTCGTCACTCCCAACGAAAACCTCAACATCTTCAGCTCTGCTACCTCCAGTCCCACCTCCTGTCTTTTACTCTATGCCACTGTCTCTAATCCATACAACATCGCAGGTCTCACCACAGTCCTATAAACTTTCCCTTTCATTCTTGCAGATACTCTTCTATCACAAATCACTCCTGTCACTCTTCTCCACCCACTCCACCCTGCCTGCACTCTTTTCTTTACTTCTCTAACACACTCTTCATTACTTTGCACTGTTGACCCCAGGTACCTGAACTCCTCCATCTTCTCCACCTCTTCTCCCTGCAACCGCATCACTTCACTGCCCTCCCTCTCATTCACACACATGTACTCTGTCTTACTCCTACTGACTTTCATTCCCCTTCTCTCCAGCGCATATCTCCACCTCTCCAGGCTCTTCTCAACCTGCTCTCTACTCTCACCACAAATCACAATATCATCTGCAAACATCATATTCCAGGGAGACTCCTGTCTGACCTCGTCCGTCAACCTGTCCATCACCACTGCAAACAGGAAAGGGCTCAGGGCCGATCCTTGATGCAGTCCAACCTTCACCCTGAACCAGTCTGTCGTACCTACTGCACACTTTACTGCCGTCACACTGTCCTCATACATGTCCTGCACCACCCTCACATACTTCTCTGACGCACCTGACTTCCTCATACAATACCACAACTCCTCTCTCGGCACCCTGTCGTACGCTTTCTCTAAATCCACAAATACACAATGCAGCTCCTTCTGTCCTTCTCTATACTTCTCCATCAACATCCTCAAAGCAAATAAGGCATCTGTGGTGCTCTTCCTCGGCATGAAACCATACTGTTGCTCACAGATGGTCACCTCTTCTCTCAGCCTGGCTTCCGCTACTCTTTCCCATAACTTCATGGTGTGACTGATCAACTTAATTTCCCTGTAGTTACTGCAGGTCTGCACATCTCCCTTATGCTTAAAGATCGGTACCAGCACACTTCTTCTCCATTCCTCAGGCATCCTCCCACCTTCCAGAATCCTGTTAAACAATCTGGTTAAAAACTCCACTGCCATCTCTCCTAAACATCTCCACGCTTCTACCGGTATGTCATCTGGTCCAACCGACTTTCCATTCTTCATCCTCTTAATCGCTGCTCTCACTTCCTCCTTACTTATCCTATCTACATCCTGCTTCACCAACTCCACATACTCCAACCTTCTCTCTCTCTGATTTTCCTCATTCATCAGCTGCTCAAAATACTCCCTCCATCTTCTCAACACACTCTCCTCACTAGTCAACACATTTCCCTCTCCATCCTTTATTGCTCTTACTTGCAGTACATCCTTCCCAGCTCGGTCCCTCTGCTTGGCCAATCGGTATGAATCCTTTTCTCCTTCCTTAGTGTCCAACCTCTTATACAGCTCCTCATATGCCTTTTCCTTGGTTTTCGCCACATCCCTTTTTACCTGCTGTCGCATCTCCTTGTACTCCTGCCTACTCTTCTCATCACTCTGTCGATCCCACTTCTGTTTTGCCAATCTCTTTCCCCTAATGCTCTCCTGCACTTCCTCATTCCACCACCATGTCTCCTTGTCTTGCTTTCTATTTCCAGATGTCACACCAAGTACTTTTCTAGCTGCCTCCCTCATCACTCCTGCAGTAGTTGCCCAATCATCCGGCACCTCTTCACCACCACCAAGCCCCTGTCTGACCTCTTCCCTGAACCTCACACTACACTCTTCCTCCTTCAGTTTCCACCATCTTATTCTTCTTTCAATCCTTACTTTCCTCCTCTTCTTCTTCACCTCCAAAACCATCCTACAGACCACCATCCGATGCTGTCTAGCTACACTGTCCCCTGCCAACACCTTACAGTCTCCAATCTCCTTCAGGTTGCATCTCCTACACAGAAGATAATCCACCTGTGTGCACCTTCCTCCACTCTTATACGTCACCCTATGATCCTCCTTCTTCTTAAAATACGTGTTCACCACTGCCATTTCCATCCTTTTAGCAAAATCTACCACCATCTGCCCTTCCACATTCCTCTCCTTAAAACCATACCTACCCATCACCTCCTCATCACCTCTGTTCCCTTCACCTACATGCCCATTAAAGTCTGCCCCAATCACCAATCGTTCTTTCCTAGGTACACCATCTACCACTTCATCTAATTCACTCCAGAATCTTTCTTTCTCCTCCATCTCACAGCCAACTTGTGGAGCATAGGCACTGATGACATTTATCATCATCCCTTCAACTTCCACCTTCACGTTCATCACCCTATCAGAAACTCTCTTCACCTCCACTACACTCTTACTGTACTCTTCCTTCAGAATCCCCCCTACACCATTTCTCTTCCCATCCACACCATGATAAAACAGTTTAAACCCACCTCCAATGTTCCTGGCCTTACTCCCTTTCCACTTGGTCTCCTGAACACACAACACATCTACCTTTCTCCTCTCCATCATATCAGCTATCTCTCTCCCTTTACCCGTCATAGTACCAACATTTAAAGTACCAACCCGAACCTCTACTCTCCTACACTGCTCCTTTTCCTGCCGTCTCTGTAGACGTCTTCCTCCTCTCCTTCTCCTCCTTCGGCCAACAGTAGCCCAATTTCCACCGGTACCCTGTTGGCTAACGATACCTGTGGCGGTCGTTGTTAACCCGGGCCTCGACCGATCCGGTATGAAATTCTCATTTGTGATCCGCATATTTGATTTGGCACATGTTTTACGCTGGATGCCCTTCCTAACGCAACCCTCCCCATTTACCCGGGCTTGGGACCGGCACTAAGAGTACACTGGCTTGTGCCCCCCTAATGGCTGGGTTAGTTATACTTAAACACTATAATATATGGAAATACAGCACCAGGCACACGTGTTAAAAGTCTTTTTGAGACACGTTCCTTTTGTTTTTTACGCATTAAACACAGTAAAAGACAAAAATACACAAGCAGTGAATGAGTGGAAGAAAGTGGATAGATGAGTCTTGACATATTTTACTCTAACAGAGGAACTTGATGGAGAACAGGAGAGAAGATGAGATCAGACTCCCTCACCCCCCACACTCATACATGGAGGTGAAAGCGTAATGGTTTGGGGTTGTTTTGAAGCAGGGAAATTGGAGACTTACTTCAGGTGAAAGGAACCAACATGGCAACCATTCCACACTTCACCACCATGCATTTCCCGTCTGGGGGTACATCCAAGCTCTTTAAGTTATTTAGAGAACAAACCGTCGTCTTGAGTGATATCTTTCATGGAATGGCCTGCTCTGGGATGAACAAGATAACAAGGTCAGAAACTAGTGAAGACCTCAACCCTAAAGATGATCAATAGGATGCAGGAGCATTTCAGCATTCATTTGGGCAGAGCGTTTAGTAACTACGACTCAGAAACTTGAATGCTATATTTAAAGACCGTTTCACATTTTTGCTCATTGGTTCCTTTCATCCATTGGTTTCATTTCTCCGTTATCATTGTGTCTTTTTTTTCACATTTTTATTCTTCTTTTTTAAAGATCCATCCTGAATTTTTGGCACATACGTAATTCCACACTCTTGCTCTTTGTTTTATAGGAGTGGACAGACTATAAGTTGAGCTGGAACCCAGAGAATTATGGGGGAATCACATCTATCCGAGTGCCCTCTGAGAACATCTGGTTGCCTGACATCGTCCTCTATGAAAAGTAAGACGTGTGTATTGTTAATTGAAATAGTGTGTGTGGATTTGCAGGTAATCAGTCATTCACTGCCTCTTTCTCTCTCAGTGCTGATGGACGTTTCGAAGGTTCGCTGATGACCAAAGCGATCGTCAAATACAATGGTACAGTGACATGGACGCCCCCAGCCAGCTACAAGTCTTCCTGCACCATGGATGTCACCTTCTTCCCATTCGACCGCCAGAACTGTTCGATGAAGTTCGGTTCATGGACGTACGATGGCGCCATGGTGGATCTGACCCTGGTCGACCCCTACGTGGACCGCAAGGACTTTTTTGACAACGGCGAGTGGGAGATCCTGGACGCCAGCGGGCAGCGAGGCAGCCGCCGAGACGGCATCTACTCGTACCCGTTCCTCACCTACTCCTTCATTCTGAAGCGCCTGCCTTTGTTCTACACTCTTTTCCTGATCATTCCGTGCCTCGGCTTGTCCTTCCTCACCGTCCTGGTGTTCTATCTTCCGTCGGACGAAGGCGAGAAGCTCTCGCTGTCCACCTCCGTGCTCGTCTCGCTCACCGTCTTCCTCCTGGTCATCGAGGAGATCATCCCGTCCTCATCCAAGGTAATCCCGCTGATTGGCGAGTACCTGCTCTTCATCATGATCTTCGTCACCTTCTCCATCATCGTTACGGTCTTTGTCATCAACGTGCACCACCGCTCCTCGGCCACCTACCACCCAATGGCACCGTGGGTCAGGAGGCTCTTCCTGCAGAGCTTACCCAGAATGCTGTGCATGCGTGGCCACACCGATCGCTACCTCTACGCCGACATGGAGCCACACCGGAGTCCCGAGCTGAAACGGGGGATGAAAAAGGGAACGAAGAAGATGGTGGGAGGAAAGGAGGACGAGTCCTGGGTGGCCATGCTGGAGAAAGCCACCAGCTCAGTGCGCTACATATCCAGACACATTAAGAAGGAGCACTTCATCAGAGAGGTACGAGGTCATTGTTCATGGAAATGTTCTGGGTCAGTGGTTAAGGAGGTTTTGTTTGGGTTCTCCAGTTCTACAACCTGCTGAATGTGTAAAAAAAAATGGTTTAGATGCAGGGAATTCCATAGAACTGGTGCTTGATCACAAAAACTTTGAAGGTTGAAGAAAGCAGACCAAGACCAGGTAGACCTACAGCTACAGGATGGTTGGTATGAACGGAGAAGGTTACACAGATAGGACGGAGAAAGATCATTGAGGACTTTCAGTATAGACACAAGGATTCTGTAGGAGATATAAGTTTCATGGGAACCACTGGAGGCTCTGGAGAATAGATGTGATATGGCACCTGGGCTGTGTGCAGTGGCGGATAAAATACACAAACCATGTAGTCGAGTAAAAGTAGATCCACTCAGGAAAATGTGACTCCAATAAAAGTAAACGTGTCCCTTTTAGTGAAAGTACTAAAATATTTGTCTCCAAATGTACTTAAGTATCCAAAGTAGTGATTTATCATATCTATAATGTTCCTAATGTCATTTTTGTCACAAGACTTTTTACTTAATCACCTGTGAAAAGACTCGAATGTGACTCTCAGCACACTGATCTATTAATAGAATGATGTTAATGACTCAAACACTGATTGATTACTATTACAATTATCATGAACACAAAACCTTTTTAACAAAAAAAAACACGTAAATAAGTTCACGTGTGTTGTGGCGAGTTTGTTTAATCCACTATAGGTTGCTTTTTCCTTTAATTTGTCAGTCTGGCTATTAAATTGGTGCCTAAAATAAATTTTAAAAAATTAACTCTCAAGTTTTTTAACCTTTTCTCGGAGCCTGAGCTACATGAAGTTATTATGATTGACGTCATGCATTTTATGGCTCAATTAAAAAACCCTTACCTTTCGCGTTTGTCTCCTGTAGGCTTCAAGCTCTCCATCGATGGTGATGCAGCATGTGTTTGATTACTGAAAGCACAGAATAAACACACAGTCTGTATTTGAATGGTTTTTTAAATCATTGTGTGTTTGTGTTTTTCAGGTGGTTCAGGATTGGAAGTTCGTGGCTCAGGTTTTGGACAGGATCTTACTTTGGGTCTTCCTTACCGTCTCCATTTTGGGCACCGTCCTCATCTTCACCCCGGCTCTGAACATGTATTTCAGCACGGCTTCCTAAAAGCGCATTACGAATCCATTTAATGGGACACTTTCCTTATAACCCAATAACAAACCAGTGCTTTGACAGGAACCAGGCACCTCGTGATGAAATCTTTCGGGTCGGACGTTACTGCCAAACAACACATCATTCCTCAGTCTCACCTCCAGACTTTCACCCAAAATCATCCCTACACACACACACACACACACACACACACACACACGCACACACACACGCATTAAATACACCAAAATGAGGAAGGAGAAAATGTGTGTTGGTTCCAACCGAGCAATTATATGATATAAAAATGTTCCTGAGAAGCTCCTAAAGCAAATCTATTGCGCCTCCCTTTGTATGACATGAGCCATTTCTCTTATTTTCCCCGTTTTTCTCTCTGATTACACGGACGTTACATCTGCATTAACGTGTGTGTTCATGTTTATTCCTAATGCACCCAAATGCTCACATGTTGAATGACATTAAAGACTTTGACACCTCGATTGTGCGTC
Source organism: Silurus aristotelis (assembly GCF_946808225.1). Taxonomy (NCBI): domain Eukaryota; kingdom Metazoa; phylum Chordata; class Actinopteri; order Siluriformes; family Siluridae; genus Silurus; species Silurus aristotelis. The sequence continues at coordinate 15,024,609 of NC_139600.1, read as the reverse complement.
AGCTCGTGAATGGGTTTTTGTAACTTTACACTACACCGCTTGGACAGGGACACTTTACACTACACCGCTAGGACAGGGACACTGAACTCTACACTACACCGCTAGGACAGGGACATTTTACACTACACCACTAGGACAGTGAAACTAAACTCTACACTACACCGCTAGGACACTGAACTCTACACTACACCGCTAGGACACTGAACTCTACACTACACCGCTAGGACAGGGACACTTAACTCTACACTACACTACACCGCTAGGACACTGAACTCTACACTACACCGCTAGGACAGGGACACTTAACTCTACACTACACTACACCGCTAGGACACTGAACTCTACACTACACCGCTAGGACAGGGACACTTAACTCTACACTACACTACACCGCTAGGACACTGAACTCTACACTACACCGCTAGGACAGGGACACTTAACTCTACACTACACCGCTAAGACCAACACAATATTAGGCGGTGGTCATAATGTTAAGCCTGATCAGTGTGTATACTGTAAATAAATTGAAGGAACTTAAATTATTCAAAATTCAACATTTGATTTTATTTCTGTTTAAAGTAACGAAATGAACTAAATCACAAAAAAAAAAAAAGATTAAATCATTCTGATGAACGAGATTCAAAGAACCGAGTCACTACAATAATCCGATCTTCTCATCACTACAGCCTGCAGACCTTTCAGAGAGAAACACTCAGATAAAACACTCACCGTGACTTAATGCGACAGTGTTTATAAGACAGTGTTTATAAGAGTGTTTATAAAAGACCAAACTACTGTTTTATCGCATTAAATCATTCAGTGTTTATAAGACAGTGTTTATAAGACAGTGTTTATAAGACAGTGTTTATAAGACAGTGTTTATAAGACAGTGTTCATAAGAGTGTTTATAAGACAGTGTTTATAAGACAGTGTTTATAAGAGTGTTTATAAGACAGTGTTTATAAGACAGTGTTTATAAGACAGTGTTTATAAGAGTGTTTATAAGAGTGTTTATAAGACAGTGTTCATAAGAGTGTTTATAAGACAGTGTTTATAAGACAGTATTTATAAGACAGTGTTTATAAGAGTGTTTATAAGACAGTGTTCATAAGTGTTTATAAGACAGTGTTTATAAGACAGTGTTTATAAGACAGTATTTATAAGACAGTGTTTATAAGAGTGTTTATAAGACAGTATTTATAAGACAGTGTTTATAAGAGTGTTTATAAGACAGTGTTTATAAGACAGTATTTATAAGACAGTGTTTATAAGAGTGTTTATAAGACAGTGTTCATAAGAGTGTTTATAAGACAGTGTTTATAAGAGTGTTTATAAGAGTGTTTATAAGACAGTGTTTATAAGTGTTTATAAGACAGTGTTTATAAGACAGTATTTATAAGAGTGTTTATAAGAGTGTTTATAAGACAGTGTTCATAAGAGTCTTTATAAGACAGTGTTTATAAGAGTGTTTATAAGACAGTGTTTATAAGACAGTGTTTATGAGACAGTGTTTATAAGACAGTGTTTATGAGACAGTATTTATAAGACAGTATTTATAAGACAGTGTTTATAAGAGTGTTTATAAGACAGTGTTTAAAAGAGTGTTTATAAGACAGTGTTTATAAGACAGTGTTTATAAGACAGTATTTATAAGACAGTATTTATAAGACAGTGTTTATAAGAGTGTTTATAAGACAGTGTTTATAAGACAGTGTTTATAAGACAGTGTTTATAAGACAGTGTTTATAAGACAGTGTTTATAGGACAGTGTTTATAAGAGTGTTTATAAGACAGTGTTTATAAGAGTGTTTATAAGACAGTGTTTATAAGACAGTGTTTATAAGACAGTGTTTATAAGAGTGTTTATAAGAGTGTTTATAAGACAGTGTTTATAAGACAGTGTTTATAAGACAGTATTTATAAGACAGTGTTTATAAGAGTGTTTATAAGACAGTGTTTATAAGACAGTATTTATAGGACAGTGTTTATAAGAGTGTTTATAAGACAGTGTTTATAAGACAGTGTTTATAAGAGTGTTTATAAGACAGTGTTTATAAGACAGTGTTTATAAGACAGTATTTATAAGACAGTGTTTATAAGAGTGTTTATAAGAGTGTTTATAAGACAGTGTTTATAAGGAAGTGTTTATAAGTGTTTATAAGACAGTGTTTATAAGAGTGTTTATAAAAGACCAAACTACTGTTTTATCGCATTAAATCTGGAACATCTGGACAGGAAGTAGTTGCAGCTGGGAAATCAATACAGAAAAAAAATGGAGCTCAAATGGAGGTTACAACCAGAGCAAAAGAACAAGAAGTTGCAGGAGACCAGGAGGACGTGTCTTATAAAATCCAGCTTGCGAGATTAGTTTGGGTGGAGAGAAAAAAACGTTTGAAAGGTCAAAACCTGGCCAGAAGTTTATACCAAAATGAAGAGTTCAGATGTCCTGAGGTGATCCATTTCCTGAGTAATGATATGGAATTGGCTGATACCACAGTGAAGGTGTACGTAAGCCACTTCAACTTCACCTCAGTCACTGTGGAAACGGCGCTTCGGTTTTTCCTCCGGTTGCTTTGGCCAGAAGATGAAATTAAACTGCAGCATCTGTTTATAAAACACTTCTCTCTCTGGTACCTCAAGTGTAACAACAGATCACTTCATCTCCAAATGGAGGTTTTTAACCTGGCCTGGGCAATTATTCTCCTGAACGCTGATCTTCATGGGGCTCAGGGAGAGAAAAAAAAATTGACCTGTGAAGAATTTATAAAGAACCTCAATAGAGTCTCTGACCATGTTGATTAATCGGTGACTTTACTGACAAACATCTACAAATCGATCAAAATGAATCAGCTTCATGCTTTCAAAGTCAAATCCAGACTTCAGGACAAAGACAAAAAGCCTACCTTCACAATTCAGTCCAAAACTGGTCATCTCATGTGCAAAAGAGTTATGGATGCGAATAGGAGAAAAACCAGAAGGTTCAGGAGATCATGGAAGCCCTTCAGTGCGGTTTTAAAAGGCATGGTTCTGAAGTTAAAAAGTGAAGAAGATGATAACGACTACATTACCATTAGTCTGCATCATGCAGTGGCACCCTAGCTTTACAGACAAAAGTCTGTGAACATCCCATTCCACATTTAGTCCCCATTTGCTCTTATAATAAGCTTCACTTTTCGAGGTAGATGTACGTTCTTTACAAACGTACATCTACGAAGTGATGAGGTGAGGACGTCTGGCTGCAGTCAGCATTTCCATTCGTTCCCAAAGGTGTTCAAAATGGTTGAGGAGCTCAGAGCTCTGTAGCAGAAGATCTTCCACTCCAACCCACAAAAAGCATATATTTATGGAGCTGGCGTTGTGCATGCTGGTACAGGTTCAGGTCTCGTAGTTTACGTGAAGAAAAAAACTATAATGAAGAACTAAGATCTAATTTATGATCAATAAATGTAATAAAGTCTCAAAAACATAAGCTGAGAATCTTACATTTATCTCGTAGTCTGATGTCTTGACCACTGAGCTACCACCTGATGGGTGAGGGGTGATTAACCTGAAACTGTATTCTGTGTACAATAACATTCATCATGATTATTATTATTATTTATTATCATATAAAACCATGATTTGTAGCTGCTGTTACAGAAAATGTATTAAATAGTAATATGACTGTGTGAACAACAGGGGGCAGTATAACTGAATGAACACCAGGCTGTAATATGATTGCATGAACAGCAGGGGCAGTATGACTGCGTGACAGCAGGGTGCAGTATGACTCCAAATGAACATTAGGGGGCAGTATAGTAACGAATATGTGGAAGTTATTTGACTGAGTGAACATTAGGGGGCAGTATTACTAAGTGAACAGCAGTGGGTGTAGTATAACTGAGTAAACTGCGTTAACAACAGGGCCAGATTGACTGAGATGAACAGCAGGGGGCAGTGTGACTGAGTAGTCCGAAAATCATCATAAATCATCATAAATAATAAAACGCAGCAACATTTAGAGAACATAAAGCTAACATTTGATTAAAAGGTTTAATTCCTAGTGAATTCATTTATATACATTTTTCTAATGTTTCCAGCTTCAAAAGACTAAAGCAGGCAGGAAAAGTAGAGTTTGGTGCCCTACTTTCTGAGAGTGTCACCACTCAATCTGATAGAAGCCATTAAACCCAGTCGGATCAATTGTCTGATTGAGATCATGACCTGATTCATGTCTCTGACACACAGATTAGATCCGGAGCTGCTGCATGCACAGAGATTTCACCTTCCTACATCTTTGTGAAGGAGCGCTTTAATTATGTTTCTGCAGTGGGTAATGGCGATGCCTCTGGAGTCTGTAGACATTACGGTGAACTCCTATAAAATGGCGCAAGTGTAACGATGTAGGAATGAAGGGGAAAAAAAAAAACCACTTCAAAGGGCAAACAGCTCTTTTACCACGAAGAGTTCAGGCATCCAGAGGTCATCCTTCTGTGATGATCTAGCATTAGCAGAAAAAACCATAAAAGAGTTTTGAATTTGTGATGATTTGCACGCTGCAAATTTTTATAGTCCTATTTGAACACATTTGGAATGAATTGTTCACACTGACAGCACCCCAGGTTTCCTCACCTCAACTCCATCAGTACCTGACTTTACTAACACCCTTGTAGATGATTGAGCTCCATTTAATCTAGAGGAACATATCCCCAGAAGAGTGGAGTTAATTAGAAGAGTAAATGGGCTCCAAATTTGGAATGGATGTTCAATAGGGTTGGAGATCTACAGTAGGAGATCTTCCACACATTTCCATCCCATGTCAAGTATATTTTTATGGAGTTTGCTTGGAGCACATGGGCATTGTCATGCTGGAACAGGTTTGCTAGTTCTAGTGAAGGGAAAATCCAAACAGGTTCTATACAACTGTGTGTCTCCAACTTCAGGGAAGAAGCACATATGGCTGAGAAAGCCATCAGTAGCCCTGATACCTTAGAGGTAAAGATGTTCAAACTTTGTCTAAAGACTAAACTAGAGCTTGTTTTGGTGGCCACCGAAGATTTAGATGATCAAGTCACGGCTAAAGAGTTTCTCTCGTGTCACCTCGTGTCAGTTAAAGATGGCGGCAGTGAGAGAGCTGGTGCAGGTTCATCTGCAGTGAAGATCTCTCTCAGATAATTACAGTAGACACAATGCCAGTATGCATTAATATGTACCTTCACCGCACACATATCTATACACACACACACACACACACACACACACACACACACACACACACACACACACACACACACACACACACACACACACACTCCTTCTGTTTGACGTACCTTGTTTCTGGGGGATTTATTAGAGGTCACTTTTGAATGTCAATTTCTAGACCTAATGGTTGGGGTGATTTTTTCACTTATAACAGGAAGTTGTCCCATGTCTGAAGGTTCTTGAGGTCAACCAAAAGCATACTAGCAGATTGACTGCTTATTCGATTCAATTCAATTCATTTTTATTTGTATTTAACAATGAACATTGTCTCAAAGCAGCTTCACACAGATAATGTGGTGATAAAGAATGAGTAAGATGTTCTTTATAAGTGTGAGTTTGTCCCTGATGAAGAAGCAGGTGGCGACTGTGACCAGGAAAAACTCCCAGAGACGGCATAAGGAAGAAACTTTGAGAGGAACCAGACTCAAAAGGGAAACCATCCTCATCTGGGTTGCACCGAATGTCCATTCCTTACAGATAAACAATGATGAGGTGAGGTGATGGTGATCACAAGCAAGTTCTTACCCCATGATTTCATGGAACCATTCATGCTAAAGGGGTATGCTATCTGAGGCTACATCTACACTAATCCGGATAATTTTTAAAGCAGCGTCCTCATCTTAAAAAAAACCTCTGTGCCGCACTTTCATTTCGAATCGTAGACATGGCCCGAACGTGTCGACAGTGTAGACATGGCCCGAACGTGTCGACAGTGTAGGCATGGCCCGAACGTGTCGACAGTGTAGGCATGGCCCGAACGTGTCGACAGTGTAGACATGGCCCGAACGTGTCGACAGTGTCGACATTGCCCAAACGTGTCGACAGTGTCCACATGGCCCAAACGTGACGACAGTGTAGACATGGCCCGAATGTCTCGACAGTGTAGACATGGCCCGAACGTGACGACAGTGTAGAAATGGCCCAAACATGTTGACAGTGTCCCCATGGCCCGAACGTGTCAACAGTGTAGACATAGCCCAAACGTGTCGACAGTGTCCACATGGCCCAAACGTGTCGACAGTGTCCACATGGCCCAAACGTGTCGACAGTGTAGGCATGGCCCAAACGTGTCGACAGTGTAGACATGGCCCAAACGTGTTGACAGTGTCCCCATGTCCCAAACGTGTCAACAGTGAAGGCATGGCCAGAACGTGACGACAGTGTAGGTATGGCCCAAACGTGTGAACAGTGTAGACATGGCCCAAACGTGTTGACAGTGTCCACATGGCCCAAACGTGTCGACAGTGTAGGCATGGCCCAAACGGGTCGACAGTGTAGGCATGGCCCAAACGTGTCGACAGTGTAGACATGGCCCAAACGTGTTGACAGTGTCCCCATGGCCCAAACGTGTTGACAGTGTCGGCATGGCCCGAACATGACGACAGTGTAGGTATGGCCCAAACGTGTTGACAGTGTCCACATGGCCCAAACATGTCGACAGTGTAGGTATGGCTCAAACGTGTCGACAGTGTAGTTATGGCCCAAACGTGTCGACAGTGTCGACATGGCCCAAACGTGTCGACAGTGTAGACATGGCCGAAACGTATTAACAGTGTCGACATGGCCCAAACGTGTGTGTTTACCCCATCCAATGTGTTTTCCTGTGTTAGGAAGTCGATTACGCATCTCCTACAACCCTGAAAAGATGAGGGACTGAGTGTAACCGATCTGTCTGAACTCGCTGGCGGTCGTTTTTTGTGGCAATTTCTGTCTTTCTTTCACTCTGTTTTCTTTGTTCTCTTCACAGACTTGGTATTGAGGTAGTCGGTCGATTGTCTTTTTTTACTCTGCGTGTGTGTGTTCGCTCTGGTGTTTTACTGCCGGGCTCAAAAAAAGAGATCGAACATAAAAAACTGCAGGAGGACACAAAAGGAAGGAGAGAGTGAATAAATAGAGAAATATTTCTGTGAATAAATAGAGAAATTGAGAAAATCCCAGGACCAGACTTGGATTACAGATACACCTTCAGCCTTGGAGAAATTCGTTTCATCTCAGGATAGTGAGAACTGAAACGAGCGACGTTGTGGGTGTTACGCTCTCCCTTTTTGATGAACCAGGAATGAACTCGGGGTAGGACCCCCTCACGTATAATCTCGGGTACCTAGTAACATTCGATGATGAAGATGATGATGGAGATGGTAAATAGGTGATGTTGGTGTTTGATCTACTGTAGATTTGTGTGTATTATGTTCTTCTCTCTTGCCTGACAGTAGCCCTGACTTACTCATCTGGCTGTTTTTTAGAGAAGTGGCAGCTCATTGGTTGAGGCTCTGGGTTACTAATCAGAGGTTTAAGATCCAGTATCACCAAGCTGCCACTTTTGGGCCCTTGAGCAAGGCCCTTTCCTTTAGTAATCTCCGGGTTAGATCAGAACATCATATCGTGCTGTTTAAGATTTTTGTCTGTGGAAACCAAACCTGATTAAGGATCGAAATGCTGGCACCACAAACACAAGACTGACTTTCGCCTTCATTTGGACGTCATTTCAATTAATTTTTTCTTGTGTAGCGCTTCTAAGAATGGACATTTTGGATGGATAAAGTGCTTATAAAGTTGTATAAATGTGTCAGAGCAAATGTTTTGGAAATAACTTCACAGGTGCTTCAATGGCCTCCAAAAATCTAATCAAAACATACATTAGCTCTGACCAGGTGGAGAAAAAGTGCATCATTTGATGGACGACTGAGTGCAGATGGTGTTGGGTTTTTATTTGTTTATACGAAACAAGCTGTAACCAGAGGAACCAGTTAATAAGGCATGAACAGGCGGGCAGGTAGTTATGCATGCAGCGATACCTTTTTCTCCACCTGGTCAGGACGACCGTGTGATTTGACTGAATTTTTCGAGCACAATTGAAGCTCTCATTAATCCACTTCTAACACATTTGCTTCTTGACTCAGTCCAAATGAAGTTGAAAGATCAGTGTTGTGTTTGTGGATCCATAATTGGTGTCTTTCCTTAAACACGTTTCTTTCCAGACAAAAAAAATCCTAAAAGAATTGTCTGGACTCTGAAACTGAATCATCTTGGAATGCAACGTGTTCATCTAACCTGGAGATTATTAATTACCAAATGCATGCATGTATGATGGGTATGCGCACGCGCGCGCGCATCTGGATGAGAGACAGAGTGAGAGAGAGAGAGAGAGAGAGAGAGAGAGAGAGGGGGGGGGGGCGCGCGCTTCGGAAAGACTCTCACACTCAAAGTTCAGTCGGAGGAGCGCGAGCCTGCACACGCACCCGCACCCGCACCCGCACACGCACGTACACCAGAACTCTCCCGCGTGCACAATGCACACGTCTCCTGGACTCGTACGCGTCGTCTTTTTTGTCTGGACGTCATTTTGCATTAAAGGTAGGTGTGTTTAACGTTGTTTCAGCACCTCGTCTTTACATTCTCACGCTCTTCTCTCCTCACTCAGACCCTGTGAGAGTTCATCTACAAACACACACACTGTAGCACGCGCTCGCCGTAACTTTATATATACCGTGTATCGTTGATTATTTTCCTACAGCAACACACACCTGTTAGATTTCATCCCTTAGTGATGTGCGGTGGAGTTACAGCATATTTCTGATGATTATTTATAATAATTAAAAAAATATATTTACATAGACATTAATTAGAACCGTTAATAAATAAAGTAAAAAATACAAAAACAATTATATATATATACACACACACACACACACACACACACACACACACACACACACACACACAACCACAAATGCTATTTTATGTATACAGTACTGTACTGTTTTTTTTTTTTTTTTTGTTATAATTAATAATTATATATTTTTCATAAATTTCATAAAAACAATTCCCTATAAGTTTTTTGGTGTAACGTTCTGTCCACGAGAACATGGAAAGTGCTGTATTACTGTATTACTGTATATATATTACAGCATTATTGATATTAAATAATCTTTTATTTGGAATAATTATTTTAAATAAATATAAATAAAAATATTCGGAAAAGGTACAAACACCAGTCCTCTAACCTCACGGCACATCAATAACAGATCAAACATAACGGGTTGTTGCTGTAGGAAAATAAATAACTAAGGGATGGCGTGGCCCTTGAATGGTTATAATGTAAACCTGCACACACATCGGCCCTTTGTGAAAAAAGATTGAATGAATGAATGTAATCGGTCTGTCTGAACTCGCTCGCGACTCACACTGAGACAAACCCCAACGATGGGATGGTGTGATTACCCCCAAATCCTCTGCACCACAGGCATTTACCAAACACTGCATTTATTAATGAACAACACACACTTTATATCTATTTCTATTTGAAATGTTGTAGAATCTCCTAGAAATCTGTTTTTGCGTTTGCAGCTAGAAGCAGTAGTTCCTTTATTTCTTTTTCCTCTCAAACTTGTTAGCAAGAACCTACAAAAGGAGCATTCCTGAAGACTTTCCCACGGGGAACACATAATAAAAACAGACCGATAGAACAGAGGAACTGACTATTACGTTATTTTTAGTTATATAATAAAAACAAAGTTTATGAAATTGGTATTTCAGTGGGACATTATATGGAAAAAAGGTATTGGGACACCTGACTTTTCTAACCATATGTGGTTCTTCCCCAAACTGTTCCCACAATCTTGGAGGCACACAATTGTATAGGATGTCTTTGGATGCTGTTGCATGACATTTTCTCTTGAAACTAGAAGACACAAGCCTGTTCCAGTGCATGAAAATGACCCTGTGCTCAAAGCTAGCTCCATGAAGATCTGCTTTATGGTTTGGAGTGAAGGTTCTCCTGATGTAGAGCTCTGACCTCAAACCCATTAAACACATTTTTGATGAATTCTTCACCTCGACTGCATCTACATCGGTTCCTGACTTTACTAACATCCTTGCAGCCGAATAATTACAAATCTTCACAAAATCTAGTGGAACACCTTTCCAGAAGATTAGAGGTTTACCATAAGTGCAAATCAGGACTAAACGAGGAACGGGACATTCAGCAAGAAGCACGTGCTAATCTCATTTTTAGATAGGTGTCCAAAAACTTTTGGCAATATAGTGTATTTGAGAGAAATATGTGTATTTTGTACTCTTTATTTCTCCCTCATGAGAAACCCCGATTGGGAATTCCTGCCACGTCCTTCTGCCTCGGGTTTCATAAATTGAACATTCCCACTCCCACTCACAGCCAGATCTTACTCTAGAAACCACTTCGCTAGAATAATACATCATGATTTGGGCCAGAGGAGTGCAGTTTCAGCCATCTGTTGAAATGTGTGCTGTGTGTTCTTTATTTTCTTTATTCTACAGGCTTTCCATTGCTCAGTCCATATACATCAGATGTACAACTGACAATGATCTTATTCATACAACCTTCTGATCAGAGATCCACTATCTTAATCACTGAGCAACACTTCCCCGGTCACTTGGAAAGTTCTCCCTGTCCATGCTTTCTACTGTTTCTGTTTCTTTGCTATAAGTAGCATGTATATAGAAATACGCTGAAATATAGGCTACACAGACCACATCATTTTAGAACATTAGAAATGAAATGTAATAGCAAGTCAGCAGAGGTGATAGACGTCAACTTAATTGTGAATTAGCGAGGTTTCAGTAGGTTTGAGACTGAAAGAAGAGCTAGCGTTACTTCCTGATTAGCTGTTTCAATTCAAGAGGCTGTTACTGTCATTTCAGCTATACACTGTATAGTACAGTACACGTGATTCGCATCTCAATGCATAGACACGATACATTAACGATTCACCCCTATTCCGATGCATGCGATCCGATTTTGATTCGATTCAACACAATTCAATACGATACAATGGAAAAAAATCATGCTGTGCAATTAAAATCATGCTGGCGCAAATAGTTATTTTATTTCTTTCGTTCAGACAGACGGCAAATTTACTTAAATGCTTTCTGGCTTCTAATGCACAAGCAGGCCTCTGTTTCCTGTTCTGTCTGAAGGAAGTCGCAGCTCTACCTCTGCCATGTTAATCTGGATTCTATGTGACTCTCAGGACACGTTTCGGTCTCCGTATTGTTGTGACACGTCGTATTCACGCAGCAGCAGTGTTTCTGAGAGAACACGTTCGAGAAACTTTAGTGAGCAGAAATTAATTTACATCGAAAATATTGGACACAAATTATTGGTCATTTTCTAAATAATACGAATAATTATATATTCATAAATTGTTTTTTAACGATGCAAATATGTTCAAAAGAGATAGAAATGCTGACGCAGCAGGAAACGAAACTATGTTTGTCCAAGACCAAGGTGCTACACAAAACTAATTTGAACGAGGGGCTGCTGCTATCGATTATTTTATTAATTGAGTATTCTAACGACTATTCCATCGATTAATAAATTAATCGGATAAGAAGAACTTTTCCTGTATTCAAGAGCAACACAAAATAAGAGAGAGGAAATAACACCGGTCTCATATAATGAACGCGTCATTTGATTTTCTTTTTGGAAAAATTTAGATTTTTTTTTTATTGCTAAAATTGTGCACAAGAATATCAGTGAAAACTTTATTTGGTGAATTTAATAACCATTTTACATCAAAATACAAAAAAATAAAAGGTCTAATGTTTTGGTGATGATTTCAGCAGTTATTTGTGTCAAAATGTCCAGTGAAAGTACTTGAGAGTGTGTGTGTGTGTGTGTGTGTGTGTGTGTGTGTGTCCAGTTTTCTTTTGAGGAGTCCGACGGCTTGTTGGAAGAAACCATTACACAGTCTGGCTGTGTAACAGCTTGGCTTCGGTACCTTATTCCAGACAGCAGGAGTGTGTATGAGGGGTGTTTGTGGTCAATGCTGGTGTCCTTGTGAAGGCAGCATACAGTGAAAATGTCCATGATGGAGAAAAGAGAGACTCGGATGATCTTCTCAGCCGTCCTCCTGAAGAGGCAGGGACACAGCTGCTCAGGATGCTCTCAACAGTTAGACTACAGATACAAAATGGTGCTTTTTAAAACCACATCAACCGAACAAATGCACCTGAAAAGTCCTTCAAATACAGGCAGGTACAGTTGTAAGAGTTCTTGGATGTGCCATGTGCCTTCCAGCACCAGTGGCTTTTCATCGCACGTGAACACACTTAAAATATTTACTGTGTCATTCACAGAAAGAGCTTGCTGTAAGCGTGATTATTCCATAAATACGAGTGGTTCTATGAGTGTGCGTCCCGGCACATGATTGACGCTCCTGAAGGTGTGTGTCTATTTCAAGCAGAGCTCTAGTTGTCATTCTGAATGTCCACCTGTAAACGGAATAGAGGCTGTAAATGGAATCGCCATTCTTGAATACTTAAACAGCTTGTACAAGGTCACCCTGCTGGAGAACGCACAGCCAAACCCCCCCCCGGTGCCGAATCAATCTGGCGCTAAATAAACACCCCAGAGTGTGGAGTTGCCTCCTGCTACGCTGCATTAACACCTACTGGGTGGAATTTCGTCCCGGGGTGGTGAAACTCGTGCATCTAGGGTACAATGCAGCGCTGAAACAAACACCTCGGTAATGGTGGATTAACACTTACAGCCTGTAATGAAGTAAAGTGGGGGATAAAAGTCAAAGGATGAAACTGTGGATTCAGATCTGCTTTTAATAATTTTTCATGTATTCATGGTTACGTTGGAATTGTTAAGGAATGTTCATTACATGAGCCGACATTGGAGACACCTTACAAATATCCGCATATGATTTATTTTTATATATATATATATTAGTGGTGCAACTAACGATTTTTTTGATAATCGATTAAACAATATATTCTTCTTTTTCTAATTAATTAATTAATATATATATATATATATATAATATAATAGATAAAAAATAGATTTTTTAAATTAGTTTTGCTCATTATAATTATATAAAACCTAAATTCAGGGTATTTATGTCTAAATGTGTACTTTAAAAATGCAAACGCCAAATATTGAGTTTAACTATCGTTAATTTTGATATTTTAAAGCTTAAAGTGGCTACATGCTGAGGAGTGCATGGGGGATTTATCCTTTAAACAGATTTACTCATGCTGAGCTGTTTCTTTCTGTAAAATAAATAAAAAAATAAATAAACAGTATTTGAGTATAAAAGGTGAAGCAATTTGTGTAAATCAACATTTTTATTGTTTTTAATTATAAATGCAGATGGCAAATAGACAAAAATGTTTAAAAAAATCAATAAAAAATTACATTGTTTTGATAATTTTTGTTTAGAAAATACACATTTTGTTCAGCTGTGAATATATAAGCATCTAGAATATATAATTAATATAATTTGGTATAATAATTAAATAAAATATGCATGAATGAAATATACAAACGTTGAACGCTTTATAGTAAAGCTGCAGTAAAATAGATGAGTTACTGATGTAGTAGAAAAATGCTATAAAGGAAGAATGGAACGGAGAAACGCAGCGAGCTAACAGGTTTGATTTAAAAAATAAAGGGAAAAATACGCATTGGTGTACAAATGCATAATCATTCGCTGAAAACCAGAACAGTGACTAAAAATGTGATCGTTTACTGCTGCTTTTATTTGCCGCTTTTAGATTTAGTGTTTCTCCGCACCGTTTTAATGGAATCCATCGCTATGTCGCGAGCGAGATGATTTCAATGCTCACTAGCTGTTACTATAGAAACAACATTGCACAAGAAGAACAAATGTCTGACTGGAGGTGGAGTTTATTTCTTAGCCATATCAATGAAAACGAAGAGAAAATGAACAAAAGAAGCTTAAATTTGTGTGCAACTTCTGTACTTTGATTTTAGTTTATTTGATAATAATTAGTGTAGTATAAGGGGACGTTGTTAATAATACACATATAAATGTCCTTAAATTTTCAGTCAAGTGCCTTGAAATGCAGAGGCATTGACAAAGCAAGACATTTCGAGAGGCTCCTCCCTCTTTTTTCAATAGCCAATAGGGGTTAACTTACACCCTGGGCTAAGCCGGACCTCACAGTTAGTACCATTGATGTTGGGGGATGGTGGGGGACACTGCAACTTTCAGCTAAAGTGTAAAATAAAGTCATCATCATCGTCGATCTACATTGGTGATTGAGAAACGGTGTGCATTGTGAACATATAAATCATCTAAATGGGAATTTGAAATATAGGCTACACAGACCACATCATTTTAGAACATTAGAAATGAAATGTAATAGCAAGTCAGCAGAGGTGATAGACGTCAACTTAATTGTGAATTAGCGAGTTTTCAGTAGGTTTGAGACTGAAAGAAGAGCTAGCGTTACTTCCTGATTAGCGTTACTTCCTGACACTGCAACTTTCAGCTAAAGTGTAAAATAAAGTCATCATCATCGTCGATCTACATTGGTGATTGAGAAACGGTGTGCATTGTGAACATATAAATCATCTAAATGGGAATTTGTTTTTGTCATTATTATGGAGATTGTAGATCGACCCGAAGGCTCACATGGAGGCACAAAACTTCAGGATTTCAGGAGGATTTTAATACACGGGGAATGTGTCGACTCAGGGAATTTCCAAACACCACTGCAACGATCGGACTATTCTCCGAGCTCATTATCAAAGGCAGGGCGCTAGACGACCTAGCGGAATTGCTTCCCCGCCGCTGCATCTGACTCAACTCATTAGTTAAGCTGCGTCCGGCGCATTAGGAACAAGGACGAACGTGGACATGTCAGAGTTGTAACTTCTCACTGGCAAATGGGGTTTTACAACTAGCATTTATATCTTACTTGATTCAGAGCTTTGCACTACATGATGAGGTTTGAAGTGTGCTGTTGGAAAGGGAGATATTAGCAACAGATAATACAGATATCCGAATACACTGTATAGACAAGAGTTTGTGGACGCCTGAGCATAAAATGTGTATGTGCTTCATATTTTTGAACATCCTGCTCCACATTTAGTCTCCATTTTCTCTTAATAACCTAAATTCTTCTGGGAAGATGGTCCACTAGATTTTGGAGTGTTCTTGAGGCTCATTCAGACACAAAGTCAGGGAATGATGTATGTGAGGTGAGGAGACATGGTGTGCACTTAGCGTTCCATTTCATCCCAATAGGGTTGAGTTCAGAGCTCTATAGCAGGAGATCTTCCACTTCTACCCATGGGAAGCATCTTTTTATTGAGCTGGCTTTATGCAGAGGGGCATTGTCATGCTGGAGCAGGTTTTCTAGTTAAAGTGAAGGGTAAATTTCATGCTCCAGCATCCACAGATGTCCTGGACAATTGTGCGCCTCATGCAGCTGTGAGGTTACAGTTTCTGGAAGAAAAACATATCGATAGAAAGAGATGTTGTTCCAATGCTTTTTGAATCATATTGAAATCTGACCCTTATAATGTTGCTGTTATATGTTGTGTATACAAAATATAATATCCAAAACCCAGTAAACGAATTGGTTTCTTATATTATTAAATATTAATAATAATAATTAATACAAATACTGATAATATGCAAAAAAATTTCCATTCTGCAATTTAGAATGTGCAAGCAAAACAAGCGAAAGAGCATTTTTATAATTATTATATTATAAACACTGAAACGGGCGATCATGGGTAGGTCACATGACCACAGGATATCCGTCGGCTGTAGAACCTACAGTACTTTAGAGACCCAGAGGTGTTGCATCTCTGACGTAATCTCAAAACATCATCTATATTTCACGAGGTCTAAAACCCGGTTCTGAAAGGGAGCGAGCGCTTTCTTCGCAACATTTCGATTCAAATGCAATAAAACTAATCCAGTCCGAATAGGGCTAAAGGGTATAGCGGACCTGGTTTCTGTAACAAGGATCTGTTTGAGGCATGCATTCAAATGTATCCACATATTTAAACCCATGAAGCAAACATTTTTCCTGGTTATCACTGCGTCACATCTGTCCTGTCAGGTCACTTTTTTGAAAATCCCATCACTCCATCTGATTCTGACATCTGAGACATGATGTCTCAGATGATAAGATCCGCATCTCTATGCATAGTCAACGGTACATTAAAGATACGTATGAAGTAGCTGCCGTTGCGATACGGTTCACGCCATTACGAAGCAGTGTTATCCGATTTCTATTTGATGCAACAAAAGCGATTCAATGCTAAGCAACATTACAATGTTACTAAGTAATGCAGTAGGGTACACGTAGTTCACTTCTATTTCTTTAGTTCAGGCAGACAGCAAATCATCAATTTACTTAAGTGCAGCCGGAAGTTACAGCTCTACCTCTGCCATGTTAATCCGTATTCTATGTGACTCTCAGGACACGCCTCGGTCTCCGTAGTGTTGTGATACGTCGTATTAACGTAGCAGCAGCAGTGGTGCTGAGAGAACGCGCTCGAGCAACAGTTTAGTGAGGAGAAATCACTCTAGGTATCAATTATCGGTCACTTTCTAAATAATAAAAGTATATAGCGCATCTACTAATAATTATATATAAATAAATCGATTTCTACCGATCCAAATATGTTCAAAACGATTCACCGCGATACAAATGCCAACTTGTGCACCGATGAACACTTTTTATTTCGATGCATCACATCGTACCATCTCTAATGTCCAGATCATAAGAAAAGCCCAGTGTCCTGGATGACATCATCGCAAAGTTGTAGCAGATTTTTGCTGAGTCAGAAAAAACACTCTTATACGGTTATATTCTGAGAGAGTAGGGTTCCCCCTGCTGAGTCTCGGTTCCTCTCAAGGTTTCCTCTCAAAGTTTTTTTTTCTTTCTTGTCGCCGTCAATGTCACTTCTCGCAGGGGGTTAAGGCACTGATGTATGCAAAGCATCTGTAGGTATGTAGATTTACAAACAGCCAAAGCTGTTTGAAGAAACCGTACAGAGCACGACGTCGCGTTGGTGAGAGGGAACTTTCTAGAAGACGTCCTACTGAGACGTAACGCCTCAGAGGAGGTGGAATTTTTATTTTTTTTTAAAGGCATCAAGTAAGTCAATCTGTGGTTCATCCCAGAACAAAGTGTTTAGGAACTTTAAAAGTCACTCCAACATCCTTGCAGGCTTGGGGTTCAGTCAGAGTTTACAGTTCACAGAGTTCATTGTTAGTTTTAACAATATGGGGAGGTGGTAGCTGAGTGGTTATGGCGTTGGATTTTGGATCCATCAGTCATGAGTTTAAATCCCAGCCACACAAAGCTTCCAGAACAGAGAAGAGCCTTGAAGTATTACTTACCTCTCATTCTCTTAGGATCTCTCTCAAGGCTGGTCTTTGTTCTGGCACCGAGGTGGTAGAATGAACTTCCCCTAAATGTCCGAAAAGCAGAGTCAAGTGACGGGTGAAGACCTTCCTCATCTTGAAACACTTTTGAAACACTCTGAAACACTCTTTCCAAGTTTGCTTTGTTCCAAAAAAACCCTAAACAGAGTTGTAGGCTGATGATGCCTTAAATGTAAATAAATAATTATATATATATATATCAGTCAGGTTATTATAACATTCTGAGCGGTGAAGAGAAGAACACTGATGATCTCTTCATCATGGCACCTGTTAGTTTGTGTATATATTTATTAAGCAGCATGTAAACATTTTGTCCTTAAAGTTGATGTTAGAAGCAGGAAAAATGAACGAGCGTTAGGAATTTGAGGGAGTTTGACAAATTGTGACGTCTAGACGACTGGGTCAGAGCGTCTCCAAAACTGCAGCTCTTGTGGGATGTTCCTGGTCTGCAGTGGTCAGTTTCTATTAAAAATGCTCCAAGGAAGGAACAGTGATATAGTGATATAGAGTGTGGCAAATTTAGTTTAAGCTACTTGTTTAAACAAAGAATTAGCATAAAATTGCATGTGGTATATGTGTTTATTTTCAGCCTTGAACGTTTTTTTCACGCAGCTTGAAAGTGCTATGTTTATTCTGCTGCTTCTCGGCGTGAAACGAAAGCAGTAAGCTCATGAGACCGTATCTAAAGCTTAATACCAACCATAACTGGACACTTTCAATGCTAAATTTAAATCACCATTCAAACATTAGGACGTCTTCCAACCTCAAAAACATGCGTATACGGTTGGCTTAGCCGTTATCCATGGCCGAGTCGAAATGTACCGAAACGCAGCGTTTGTCCTGAAATAGTCAGCTATCTAGCACAACCAGAGGCCCCTCATTCAGTCTCGCTGTTGTCCTGTTTGACTTTTTCGAATTGTCTAAAACATGGCAGCTGTTTTACACGTTTCAGTCCATGAAAAGCTCTGAAAATAGATCCTATTCTCCAGAAAGTGCACCCACTCGCACATCCACAATCCTCGTTTTGTTTGGTTTTTATTGTGAGCTATAAACTGCAGAACAAAACAAGTCACTATTTATTTCCCATTTTCAAAAGCTCTTTGGACAACCGAATTAAAGAGTCCCTATTATCTCCAGGCGTCAGATCTGAGCCAGACCCTCAAAGCTTCGTTGTTTTTTTGGATTTTTTTGTTTTCCCTCCCATTCTTTATTTGAATCATCCTGGCTGGAGCCTGAAGGTCAGTGGAAAGATATTGTGCAGTTCTGGGACAAAGGGTTTGCACATTTGTATGATTTTTTCCCCCAGTTGCAATTAATCCAGCAGTATTTTTAGCACTCCTCGTTATTTCCTCTTGGAATCTCTATCTTTCTGGAGCTGTTATTAGAAGTGGTAGAGAAACTGGGTCCAAGCCTGGAAACTTTGGGGACCTAAAGCAAAATCTCAGACATTTAGCGTAAAGCATGTCCAATCGTTGATTGACGTGTATTCTGATATATAGAGAGCGAGGCAAGGGTGAGAAATCTTTTACGTCCAAAGAGAACTCGTAACTGAAATATTACTGAAGGGACCAACTGATGCTCTTGAGATTCTTTGTGCTGTCAATAAATTGTCACAACAAGCAGCGAAATAACAGCGCCTTAGCCAACGAGAGCAGAGAAATCATGACTCTGTCTCCTCTCTTCTTCATCTGATATGATCCAAGCGTCTCTCAGATCATATTTCCTCCGAGTGTGTTACGGTATCCGGCGTGTGATTTATGAGGACCGAATGACGAGTGGGAAATGAAAGCACGTTCACCTGTTCATTAATAGACCGTGATTTAAATGTATGTAAATGTATCGTGTATTTTAAACCAAGTAGGGCAAAGTAGAAGTAGGGCATCCCTCCATTCTAATCTCCTTTCACGTCTGAGCTATGTGGAATGCTGGAAGCTGCTTAGAAAACCGATCATTTCAATTTCCAACTAAAAAAAAAGTCTTTAACTTCCGTCATTGTGTTTCAAATGATTTGCAGGTCGGCTTTTCAATCCGGCGAACCCGATGCATCAGAGAGAACGCATTTCCTTTCTCTTGGCTGCTTTTAAGCTGGGATAGAAGCTTGATGTTGCCATTCAGCTAGCGATAAGCTGGACTCCAACACACAAAGAGCACTGACCCATTTATCGGACAGGGATTTTTCTCTCTCTCTCTCTCTCTCTCTCTCTCTCTCTCTCTCTCTCTCTCTCTCTCTCTCTCTCTCTCTCTCTCTCTCTCTCTCTCTCTCTCTCTCTCTCTCTCTCTCTCTCTCATAATGCTAAATACCTATTGTGCCTCAAAGCCGGGTGATTTAACTTCCACATAAAAGAATATATCGTCTCCAAATCAGACTTCCATATAAAATGATTTGTGCTTCGTCCTCGCCGCCGAGGAAAAGCCAAAAAAAAAGAAGTTATTTCTCATCACAAGTTTCGTGCAAAGATATGTTTAGATTTATGGCCTCACAGTTCAACATGAGATAAAAAAAAAAACCATAAAAGGAGACCAGGAGTGAGCGGGTGTCTGGAGTGTTTCTCATTCCACGAGGATCCTTTCCTTCAAAAGATGATATCAGGAGGCAGGGGAGACGCAGATCTCTCATTTCTTTCTCCGACACGTCTCTTTCTTTCCCCCTTCACAAGACCTTTACGTCACGTTTGCTACCTTTTAAAGTCTCATTGTTTCGTCTTCTGTCTTTTCTCTCACTCCACCTCCGAGGCTGTTCTCCATCGCCCAACACTTTGAAGTAATAACTTACGCAAAAAAATACATATAGTCAGCTGGACTCATCAGCTAAATATATCGAGCTTAGAGGAACCTTTTTAGATTTGTTGATAACCAAAGTCTGATGCCTTAAACACTGTGCTACCACTTGTCATTATTGTCTCCGAGCAGCTTTACGGAGATAAAGACATGGTCATTGATACAATTATTACCAGTTGTCTGCAACCTTTTGGCAATATAGTGAATATCAATGTTTTCTGTTCTGAGGGTTCATGTTTTTTATAAAAGGAGTCTCCATTGTTCAAGGATTTTTTTTTTGCTTTCTTGATAAACTCTATCTTCGACAGGGTTAAAAGGGGAGGTGGAATTTTAATGGTTAAGCCAATGGCTCTAAAGGTCATCTGTTCAAATTCTAGCCACACCAAGCTGCCACTCCTGGGCCCCTGAGCAAGGCCCTTAACCCCATAATGTATAAATGAGATTAATGTAATCTGCTAATTGGGTTCATATCTCAGCACCACCAAGTTGCTGCTGCTGGGCCCTTGAGCAAGACCCTTAACCCTCAGTTGCTCAGCTGTATAACTGTGAAAACTGTAAGTCGCTCTGGATGAGGGCGTCTGCCCAGTGTCAAATGTAATTGTAAATATAGACAGTGATACGCCATAGCATTAAATATGACCATAAATAGATAAAAACACTGACAAAACATCCTAAAGATTTATTACTGAGCATCTCAAGAACTTTGAGGATGTATTTGGATTGGAAATAATATCAACAGTCTGCTATAATAGTCCAGTATTGCAGTTTGCATGTACAGAACAGTACACTTCAGCAATGATGGAACTGTAATGAATGGACATTCGGTGATGAGGATGAGTTCCCTTTTGAGTCTGGTTCCTCTCAAGGTTTCTTACTCATTTTCCTTCACCACAGTCGCCACTGGTTTGCTTATTAGTGATTAATTATAATTAATAATAAATAAAAACTTATATATTCTTTTATACAACTTTATAACCTCTTTATCTCTGTAAAGTTGACAATACCCAACATGACAATACCGCTGTACACAAAGCCAGCTCCATGAAGATACATGGCTTGGAGTGGAAGATCTCCTGCTATACAGCTATAAACCCTATTGAACACCTTAGTGATGAATGTAAATGCTGACTGCGCCCCAGGAACCTCATCACCTCACCTACATCAGTATCTGCCTTTACTAACAACCTTGTGGCTGAATGAATCTCAAAGCAAATCTCCATAAAATCAAGAACATCTTCCCAGAAGAGCTGAGGAGGTTATTATAAGAGCGATTGTGAACTAAATGTGGAATTTTATGTTCAAAAAGAACATGACACTGACGAGACAAGAGCTGGCAAGGACAGATTCAGCATGAATAAGCGCTGAAATCCGAACAATGGCAGGGCGTTTGTACACCTGAGCCTGAAACCTGCCGCTTTATGGGACTGGGGCAAGAATGCAAGAAACTGAGATGTTTTTCATCCTGTAAAACAGGAGAATACAATAAAAAAAGAAGGACCTAAATAAACGCAAAGAGGTGTTGCAGTAATAGACTACAGTAAATAAAACCCTCTGATAGTTTGTAATGGACATGTCCTATTTCCAAATCTTTAGACAGATTTTCTGGAAGAACAAGTGATTCAAATTCACAAACAGCACCATCACCACCTCTATTATCATCATGTTCTTCATCCCTGCCATCGTATTACAGGTCCAGCTCTTCCAACAATTCCAAAAATATTTGCTTTCCCAACACGTTCTTTTAATCATCTCATTACAGCCTCCCAGGAGAAATGAAAACGTTTACTGAATGTTTTATTCACCACACACATTACCGGATGGCAAAAAAGATTTTCATCTTGGCAAAAAAACCAAAACGCATCTCCGTTCTCTCACAGGATATTTAGCCACTCATTAATCATTTTATCGATGTCAGCATATTTACTCTTATCTAACTCACACACGTCGGCTTTTCCCGAAATCATAAAAAGATGTTGGAAATAATGCAGTAATTTACTGATTGGCAAACACAACATTGGGGAATACATATATTTATATACACAGTGTATCTCACAAAAGTGAGTACACCCCACACAATTCAGCAACCGCTTCAGTATCTCTTCTTCTAAAGGGACAATACTATAGAAACTAAACTTGGATATGTTTTAGCGTAGTCAATGTGCAGCTTGTGTAGTAGTACAGATTTACTGTTCTCTAAAAATAACTCAACATACAGCCATTATTGTCTAAATAACTGCCAAATACCGTATTTTCTGGACTATAAGCCGCTACTTTTTTCCCACGTTTTTCCCGCGGCTTAAACAATGAAGCAGCTAATTTATGGATTTTTCCTGGGTTTTTCCCGGTTTCACAAACTTAAAGACAAAAAACTGAGCGACATAACATAAGACCAATGAAATTGCCGAACGGGTTCAGGGGAACCAATTAAATTCTTTATATATAAAAAAAAAAAAACAAAACACTACAGTCCGTGACTTGTGTCTAATAACAGTGATGCGATTTCGCAGCAAGTTATGTACTTTTCCACAGTGACAGATCGAAGCGATTTGATTGGACACTGCATTCTCGAGAAAAGTGTGCGATTGGTTATACAGTGATGCTCAAATCGAATGCGACATCCGCAGAACGACTCTAAAATTAAACACTTTTTATTTATTTATTTCATATGCTATTTAAATCGTGACACCGGTAATAGAGCTAGCTTCATTGTGCAGTGACGAGTTTAGCCCAATTTTGTATTTATTATTTTTTTATTTAGAAAAATGTTGTTACTTTCCACCTGTTCATTGCTGGTGCTTGAAATGTTATAACGGTTTATAAGCTTCACGTGCTTGACGTGCTCCGGCTCAGAACATCCACACTCATGGCAGTGTACAAGCTCGCTGTCTCATTACCACACACACATCTGAAATGTTAAACAACGCAAATGGAGGTTTTATAAAGCATACAACTATTCTTTTTTTTTTCGAATGAAACACAGCCACAAATCTTGTGAAAGACAGACGTTGCACATTCACACCAAAGTTTATCAAAGAAAAAAACTCTGCCTGGAAGATTTCGACGGATCTTTCTTAATCTATCCTCCCTTCTCCCTCGCTTTTATCACTCTTTTATCTGTCTAAATTAGAAGCGAGCTCCTGCATCCCTGAGGATTTAGTATCAATTACGCTGCTGCCCATCACTTTCCCGCTCAGACCTCCAGGACCACCGTGAGATCATTACTTCACCCATCACATTCGGTTTCTTACACTTTTCTTCCAGTCTTTCAACTTTTTTCTTTATTTTCTATTGATAAAAGTATTGAGACACCTGACTTTTCCAGCCATATGTGGTTCTTTCCCAAGTTGAAGGCACACAATTGTATTAAATCTCTTTGGATGCTGATGCATGAAATGTTTCCCTTCACATGAACTCAGAGACCCAGAACTTTTTCCACAAAGCCAGCTCCATGTTCTTCAAGTTTCTTGGAATATGAGATGGTGCAATCTTCA
Source organism: Silurus aristotelis (assembly GCF_946808225.1). Taxonomy (NCBI): domain Eukaryota; kingdom Metazoa; phylum Chordata; class Actinopteri; order Siluriformes; family Siluridae; genus Silurus; species Silurus aristotelis. The sequence continues at coordinate 15,000,899 of NC_139600.1, read as the reverse complement.
AACCAGGGTACTGATACAGCTGCTCAGGATTCTGCCAAAATTCCCTCTGTAGAATGAAGTAAGGATGGGTGGTGGGAGCTCATCTTTCTTCAGCGCTCTCACGTAGTAGAGACACTGCAGGACCTTCTTGTGTATGGAGCTGGTGCTGAGGGACCAGGTGTGGTTTTACGGCAGCTGAACACCAAGGAATTTAGTCAGACTTCCATGGTCTATATCTTCTGGGAGTGATGCCAGAATTTTGGATGAAGCAACTGATGGATTATGAACTGATGGTTGATCAGTAATTTTGTACAAGAGTCCCACAAAACCAAATGCAATAAGATGGCAGGAAACTGGGGTCATATTTTAAATAAAATATTTGACATTGTTTCATTATTCAGAAATTATTTTATCATTTGTTTTTGATAAAAGAAAATATATGGATATACGCAACATAAACGAACCCATCTGGTTCTTCAAATGTTCTTAATCTTGTAGTAGCCACAGAGGCAAAAATAAAAGGAAGGTGGCATCTTGGCAGATACTGAGGTTTGAACCCCTAACCTTCTGATCAGTAACACAGAGCCCTAGTTAGTGAGTATAGAAGACATGGCTATGTTGTGTCTCTCCTAATATTTGAACATCTTTATCCTAATTAGTGTGGTTCATATACTGCAGTACAATACATCAAATTTGTTATTTTTTCAAAACAAAACCAATTTGAACCCTTTATGCCGAGTTCCTGGGCTTTTTAAAGATAAATCGTTTCTCCGTCTGTCTGTAGGATCTTTACAGGGAGAGCACCAGAGGAGGTTGTATAAGGAGTTATTAGAAAACTACAACCGGCTGGAGAGGCCGGTGGCCAATGACTCTGCACCTCTCGTCGTGGAACTTGGACTCACACTGCTCCAGATTATTGATGTGGTGAGTAACGGTTTATAAAAAACATTTATAGGGTTGTAATAATCATAATAATTGTAATAAAAAAACGATCTGTGAACATTTACTCACAGAAGTAGACTTTGTTATTCGTAGTCTCGTTCTTCACACGCTCCTCCAAGTCTGCGTGAAAGAACGAAACCTTCCCGTGTTTTGAAATGCTATGCAGGCTATCGCTCTCTACTGCATCTGAGCGTGAAATTTCAATCACACACTGCACGGGAGCATCTTTCACATTCTCGGTCTTCATCCAAAATCCACAAGGCTCTTATTCCATCTCTCTCTCTCTCTCTCTCTCTCTCTCTCTCTCTCTCTCTCTCTCTCTCTCTCTCTCACAGACTCACAGTCTAGACTCTGACTTTGAAGGCTGTTTTATTGGTTGATGTACTTAGACATACTTAGTATAGCAACGATTTTTGATCGATCACGTATAATTACATTGATTAAAATACAGTACAAAAAAATGAAAAGAAGTATGGTGTTATAACTCAGGGTGGACCTCTGGAGCTCAAGTTAGGGGGAATTGTCAAGTCCAGACCTGGCCTGAACAAAGGTTACATGACGGCCCGAGTGCCTTGTTCAAGTGTGGAAGTGCCTCTTTAGCTAAACATGGGCCCATTTCTCCAAAACCTGCCCAGTCCCAGTTAGAAATCTCAAAGCATTTGAAAGGTTGAGTGTCTTGCTTAAGGGCACTGGTTCCACTCCATTTACTAGTGGCTTGTTCCTGTTAACCCTACTATGAATGTTACAATGATCACAAAGGTTAAGTACCCCCTCCAGCTACCAATAAGCTCATTATAATGTATAATGTTGTTTAGCCCTGGTAAAAAAAAACATCACAGGAATCTTAAGTGATAAAAGCCATGCTTAGAGGCAGCAGGATCTCTCCATCTACCTGCAGATTTACTTCGGTCAGTGCTGTTCAGGCCTGGTTAGAAAATGTCGCAGTAATCCTTGGGGTTAAGTATCACGCTCAAGGGCATTTTCACGCCAGACTCCATTTTTCTGGTTACAAAGCACTACAACAAAACATAGCTGCTATCTATCGCAAAACCCATATCTGTGAACCATGTCTAAAAAACATCACAAATCCAGAAAAGTACTTGGTGGAAAGCCACGTGTCACATGTTTATATTTCGAGTTCTGATACCCTTCTGGCTATCAATTGGCTCATTTCGTGCAGCATTTTTTTCAGGCATGGGACAAAACCAAAAACTGCAAAGTAATTCAAAAATTTTTTTCTTTGAACTGAACTCGAACACAGCAATAAAGAGTGTGGAATTTTAAATGGTATCTGTTGAATCTGTTGTATAATGATATCTGTTGACGTAACCACCAGTGTAGCTGGTAGGCCAAAGATCAAGGGGTCCATAAGCAAAACTATATTGCATGTGTAGCTTTCCCTATTTTGCCAATGTTTTCTAGAGGGAAATACAGAACGAAGGCATGACGCAGCTAGCAATCTGACTCATTTCATCTTCAGTGCTGTAAATGCGAAAGTAAAATGCACTTTTTCAAGGTTTTTTTGGTATATGGAGAAGAGCCTCATCTTCCTGCCTGACAGTGAAGGGTATTCTAAATCAGCATCAATCCAAAACTCTGTCAGTTGTTTCTGCATAAAATTGGTTCCAGAGAACAAAATAGACCCATAAAACTGTCTCGTTTAATGGCACTCAAGCTGGTGAGGGACTCTCCATTAATATGTAAGAGGTTCCTTGTCCAATTGCATTTGGAGCTAAGGAATAGTTTTGTCCTTGGGTCTTTAAAGTTTCTAGACCTTATTACGTCCACTGATATGATAATATGATCTGCAGCTCTTGCAAGGAACTTTGGTCCTTGTTTCGTGAGCAAGCCGTATACATTCTGGTCAGTGTGACAGCTTCGGGGGGGAGCAAATCCAATGCATCTGGCAGATGCCATTATCCACTTACAATTTGTCACATATACATTACAGTGAAATTTGCATATCCCAGCTTGCTATGAGGCTGGGGTCAGAGCGCCGGGTCGGCCATGATACGGCACCCCTGGAGCACAGAGGGATAAGGGCCCTGCTAAAGGACCCAAAAGTGGCAGCTTGGCAATTCTGGGGCTTGAACCCCCAACCTTCTGATCAGTACCCTAAACACTGAGTTACCACTTCCCTTATTAGGGGTGTAACGGTACACGTATTCGTACCGTTTCGCAATCTGGGCGGAACATAGTTAAAATTTGAGTTGCCTCACGAACATATTAAGTGTTGGACCGCAAGCTTGTTTAGTCTCCGCCTCGCACTTTGAGCGCAGTGTCACCGCGGCTACAGGAAACATGGTTTACATTTCACATGCACATTCTCCTTAAAAGGAGAAACCCTGATAATCCCACATATCGAGGGAATGAATGAATGAATGAATGAATGAATGATTGAATGTCTTCTTGTGTTTCTTAAATGAAGAGATTTGTTAAAGGATGCTGAAAAAAGTCGAACAGTCAAGTAAAACATATATTTTGAAAATTGTATATTAAATGTACAAAACACACACTTATCTGTATTACCCAAATGGGGTCTAAAATTTTTATTAAATTTTAGAAAAATCATTTATTAAAATGATAATTTTTTAAATCATTTGTGTCAATTTAATCGATTACTACATTTAATCAGTATAATGAAACATGTATTGCATTAATTTGCTTTATTCTATTTTATTTGTACATATAAAAATTTTTATTTAAAACAAGCAGGCGTTTTATTTAATATTGTTTCAAAATCTTAAACTGTCGATGTTCACAAATGTTAACAATAATAATGTTTCGAATTTCTTTCCAATAACTGTACTGGAATTGAACCGAACTGTGACTTAAAAACTGAGATACGTACCGAACCGTGAATTTTGTATACTGCTACACCCCTGAGCAGTTAAATGTTAAGGGCCTTGCTCAGGGGCCCAGCACTGGTACTACTGTCATATTGAGCAAAACAAAAAAAGTTTTGTTCAGAATTGTTGTAAAAGAGGAAAAAACAACAGCTTTTTTGAAGTACTTTTTGGAAAAACACCATCTGCGATCCACATGGAACCATAAGGCAGAATTACAGACATTTTAAACAGCGGAAGCAACAGGAATTGATTGTTTATATCGTTTTTTTTTTTTTTTTTTTTTTTCCCAAGTTGTACAAAGTTCATTTGAGTTAAATGGTAGCTTACAATTATGTCACAATCACAATCAAATACTGTACTAGGTCCTGTGAATCGCTACCTGTTGATGCTACCTACAGATTTTTACCTCAGAAAACCTAGCAGCATTTCAAGTGCGTGTTGAAGGAAAGAAGTTTAGAACAATGTTTTTCAGTCTGTCCCAGCTTTGCCGTCTGTCAGAGATCTGTTAATCACCTCATTTGACAGGGTTAGAGTGTTTATTCCATCATGGCCGTGACCACAACGGCTTAAGCGGGGTGCCGACGACCCCAGATGGCTTGGTGCCTGTCGGTTATAGCTGAAAGGCTGCGAAATTGAACGCATGACTGGCGTTCGAGTAGGAGTGTGTCGGCTTGTCAGCTGCCGCATTATGCCACAGCGAATGAGGGACGCCGTAAACAAGATCGGGGGGTAACACACACAGGGAAATGCAGCTGCAGGATGTGTCATTGCTGCTGCTCTTCCAGGCGTCTCACAGCATTGTGCTTTCAAAGTCTATAGTCGATGTGCACAGTAGATTGCGGGTGGATACATGCTACCTCACGACCATATGGACTGATTGCGACTTCACGTCGAGTGTGGAGCTGCAGGTTGCTAACGATGAGGCCATGTTACGCAGGTTTCTGTGTATAGAAATTTCCCCCCCTAAAAAAGTCATCCATTCCATCTTTTCTCTTTGGGCTGTGTCTGTTTCTTATTTGAGTTATCACTTTTTTCCTTCTCTTGGATTTCTTGCTCCAGTTTTTCTTATTCGAGTTATTACTTTTTTCTTTCCTTGGGGTTTATTCTTCATCTCTGTCTCTCTGTTTCCCCACTCATTGTGTAATACTTTCAGAAAAAAGATGAGAGAACTGGACAGAAATAGGGAGAATTGGTGTGTGTGTGTGTGTGTGTGTGTGTGTGTGTGTGTGTGTGTGTGTAAGTCAGATTAGCGGCTGAGTCTCACATTTACGCTGTCCTCCCTAATTGACTTCCCAGCTTTATTAAATTCATTTGGATGCAGCGACCTTCGTTTTTAATGAAACGAGTCTATTCGACTGTCCAAACAAAAAAAAAGGTGTAGGCTAATGAAGGCGCTCCATCTGCATGTCTCTAACCCTGTTTTCCACTTCGTCGATTCAGTTTGTTGACTAGAGGAGGGTAAATACACACAGCTGCTTATCTGACTGAAATATTATTATGCGTGAGGAAAATAGGAAGTGTTTATTATTCACACACACCGAGTCCAATACAAGCTCTGCATTCCAATGGGCTCATAGACAGAAAGTCTCTGAGGAATGATCTATGATCAGGCTAAAAAAGGTCAATGATAGATACTTTGTCACTGCTTCGAGATCGACGATGGATCTCAGAGCAAGCTGTAACTCAACTCGGATTAAGACATGAGCTCATTTCTGCTTGATACGAGAAAATAATCTTAAGCGATGAACTAATCTCAGAGCAAGCCATGACCTCCTTTCAGCCATTAACCCAGAACTGATCTCTGATAGCGCTGTGAACTGATCTCAACAGGGTCTGTGAATTTGGATTGAGATGTAAACTGATCTCTGACCATGTTGAGAAAGTAACTCACACTGGGGTATATTCTGATTCCAGGATTATCCATGATTTGTATTCAGGCCATGCTGTGAACTGATCTCAGGCTGAGCCTTTGGATGTGTCATAGTCTTGAGATAGCCATGATCTCAAACTGAGCCATGGATTGATCTCAGAATAAATTATGGACTGATCTCTGGACGCATGGATGGATCGATAGATCTACATTGCAAATACAAGAGCATGATGAGCCATGCACTAGACTATCTTGGACCAAGCCATGAGCTGATCTACTATATCTCGATGCATATCCAACGATATGATACATATTAAGCAGCTTCCAATAATATGCAATGCAACACTATTCACCCCCTAAATGACTATTCACCCCTATTACGATGCAGTGAGTTCCGATTTCAGTTCGATTCAACACAATACGAATCTGTGGAAAAAATACGATGTTCTGCAATTTAATATGATAATTTACTTAATTTACTCGAGTGTCTTCTGACTTTTAATGCATGTCCATTTCACAAACGTGCCTTTGTAGTGTAAAAAACCAAAAAACGCCAGAAAAAACCTAATTGAACTAAAACCAGACGTTCTTTTTCTGTTCTGTCTCCAGGAAGTCGCAGCTCTACCTCTGCCATGTTAATCTGTATTTTATGCGACTCTCAGGACACGTCTTGGTCTCCGTAGTGTTGTGACACATCGTATTTACGTAGCAGCAGTGGTGCTAAGAGAAATAGTGTGGCGAGAAGAAATCTATCTACTTATCAAATATTGGTTACAAATGATTGGTAATTTTTTAAATAATAAAAGTACAGCGCATCTACTGATAGTAAAAAAAACTGATATATTCAACTTGTATCTGATGCACACTTTTTTAAATCAATGCATCACATTGTTAACTTTTGTGTCAATGTTGTGAATCTTTCCATCACTACTGATCTCAGACCAGGCCATGGACCAATCCCAGACATAAACCGATTTCATGGTGAGCCTTTAAAGTGACTTCAAACTAAAAAAATGACGATCGCATCCAGATATGCTCACTGTCTCTCCTGTTCCTCTGTTACATTTTTTTTCCAATTGCACCTGACAAGATCAGATGTGTGCAGCCAAAGTTGGAAATTCAAGACTTACATCACAGGAATCAAAGTGACTCAAAGATTGAGAGAATTTACATTCACATTTATGACATATGGCAGATGCCCTTACCTGGAACAACTTACATTTATCTCATTTATACAGCAGTTGAGGGTTAGGGGCCTTGCTCAAGGGCCCAGCAGTGGTAACTTGGTGGAGCTGGGATTTGAACTCACAACCTCTCAGTCAGAAGTCCAATGTCCTTCACAAGTACGCTAGCACTCCAGAAATGATCCAAGACCTGCTCTGATTCCTGTTGGTCAGGAATTGCCATGACGAACCTTCTCTGCTTTGTTGTGTTTTTTTTATTAAGACTTCACCCAAATACGCTAAAAGGTTTACATTCTAGCTTCTAAGCTTCCACAGGAAGACACACTGATCTCAGATAAACAGTCCTGGACATGGAGATTGATATCGTTTTCTTTCCCCGAACATGTTGTATGTGATCATTGGAGTTGGGATGAGGCACGAAAAGATGCAAACTGTTTAAGCAGATGGTAAAAGCGATGTTCATTTTATGCAGAAACACTAATGTTCCGTTACGCTTCTGGTGATTGACACAAACGAGCAGCTGGCAGGGTTTAGTGACTCAACCACGTCTTATCTCCCAGCGCGAGAGCAACAGTCACAAGCATATGCGTTCTTCCACGCCACAGTCGGGATTTTATACTTGACGAGTTATTGAATATTACGTTAAGAGATTTTTGTTTGTCGAACGTTTTTTAGAAGCAGGTTGCCATGTTGAGCAGATTCCTTCCAAGCCCTAAAAGATTACATTAGGCTTGAGAAATAACAAAATCTTCTTTTAAATTATTATTATTTTTTTTTACTTTTTTACGTATTTTACTGTGTTTTTTAGGGTGTTACTATGGAACTCCAGGTGTTTTTAAGGGTGTTACTATGGTACCCCAAGTGGTTGTTGGGGTGTTACTATGGTACCCCAAGTGGTTGTTGGGGTGTTACTATGGTACCCCAAGTGGTTGTCAGGGTGTTACTATGGTACCCCAAAGTGGTTGTTAGGGTGTTACTATAGTACCCAAGTGGTTGTTAGGGTGTTACTATGGTATCCCAGGTGGTTGGTGGGGTGTTTCCATGGGACCCCAGTGGTTGTTGGGGTGTTAATATGGTACTCCAGGTGGTTGTCAGGGTGTTACTATGGTATCCCAAAGTGGTTGTTAGGGTGTTACTATGGTACCCAAGTGATTTTTAGGGTGTTACTATGGTACCCCAGGTGGTTGCTAGGGTGTTACTATGGTACCCAAAGTAGTTACTATTGTACCTCAAGTGGTTGTTAAGATCTTACTATGGGACGCTAGGTGGTTGTTAGGATGGTACTTGGTACTACAAATAACAAGTTAGTTTGTGTTATTTCATTCATTCATTCATTCATTTTCTCCCGCTTATCCGTAATTCGGGTCGCGGGGGCAGCAGTCTAAGCAGGCCCCCGTCTTCGACTGCTGCCCAATCATCACAGCACCGTCCCTTACAGTCCCTCCTGCAGGTGGTAAACCCACGGGAATGTGTTATTTTAGCTAGTAAAATATTAATTGTTTAAGTTTATTCAAAAGAGTGTAGTTAGATTGCTAGTTAGTTTTGGCAAACAAGGACAAATTTATATTATAATCTCTTTAACAGAGTGGAAGTAGTGGCTAGTTGGTTGTTCATTAGTTCCTTGTTAGATAGTTAGCTTGGCTAGTTAGTTAATTATCAAAATAATTTCCTCAAAATATGAAAATATTTGAATTGAAAGAAAAAGTATTTAGTAAATTAGATGCTAGTTAGTTAAAAAAAATAGAAACTTTTTGTGTTATAAATGTATTTAAAAGAGGAAGTAATTAGTTAGTTAGTTAGTTAGTTAGTTAGTTAGTTAGTTAGTTAGTTAGTTAGTTAGTTAGTTAAGCACTTACTTAGCTAAACTACCATAATGTCAAATATAAAAACAGTTGGCAATAAAATTTATTCAAAATGGGTAGTTAGTTAGCAGAATAGTTAAACTTATTGTGTACTAAATGTATATAAAAAAGATAAAGAGGTGGTTAGTTAGTTAGTTATTACCTGTGGGTAACAGTGTTATATTATGGGACTAAAAGGAAGGCACTAATAGAACATTCTGGGGTGAGGGTGATAGTGATCATGGGGGGGGGGGGTCATGGGGTTATAAATCAGTGTAAAAGTGCAGCCCATTAGCTGAAGCACAACGTGGGAGGCATGAATGGGAGTGTGTGAGGTGTGAGTGTGGATGTGATTGGTATGGGTCATGAGGTGTGGAACTGGTGACCTCTGATAGATGCAGCACTGCATGCGGGAGGGTATTTGTGTGTGTGTGTGTGTGTGTGTGTGTGTGTGTGTGTGTGTGTGTGTGTGTGTGTGTGTGTGTGTGTGTGTGTGTGGTCATGTGAATGTGTATTGTATGTGTTTGACATTAAGACTACTATATAAAGGTATTAAGATGTGGTCATGGTTTGATGAAAATATTTACAGGACGATGGGATGGACTTTCTGATCCTGTTAGCTACGTAGTGCAAAAGCAGCAGTAGTGCTAATCTTAAGAAGTCTGGGCTTTTAAACACTTCCTCACTATTAAGTGTACTTAATTTAATAATTAACACACACCGACACCACAGATACTCGTTTTCCTTTTTTATCCACAAACCCACTGTTTTAATGACAGCACAATTAACACTCAAACCGCCGGATATTAGCGCTGTAGTGATGATATACGCCTGGCAGAGCATCAGAAGCCCCAAGGACGGCGTCAGGTGTTTTATCACCATTAAAGTGCTGGAGCGGCTTCAGAAATCGGATGCAAATGTGTCCAGTGCCGTCGCTGCCAAATGAGAACACACTTTACCATTGAGACAGAGAGAGTTCAGACTTCAATCTTCTTCACAGAGCTGAATGATTCCAGTCTAAAGAGATTTACTAGAAACTTTTACGAATTAATCAACAGATTCAAGAAGTTCTTATTAAGTTGCTTATTATTCCTATTTGTTACCTTAAAATATATAATAAATGTCAGACTGTGCATTTGGTTTTATGGCGTTTCAATCATTGTGTTCATAAAACACACTTTCTTCAAATGTTCCTATGTTGTTTATTAGGACCAAAGCAGTAATTGAAATATTTAATTTGGAAAAGTGTGCTGCAGTAAGTGCCGCCATCTTGGAAGCGTCTGGGTATGTATTTCCACAGAGTAGTAAATATACACTTTAAACCTTTAATGTGAGATTTATATTCAATGCAACCACTTATACAAGCATTAACCCTCATACCGGATCCTCATTTTCTATGTGACTCACTGTGACTCGGAGGTTTCTCGTCTCCTCTCAGGACTGTGTCAAGGACGTCAGTAATGTGAATGCAGATATGAAGCCACGCTCAGACTGGATGTAGACGTGCTCTTTAGTGTATTTACCACTGCTGCACTGTTTACGCTTCTGAGAGGGTCGATTGCTTCAAATTACAGATTTAGTGAACCTCTCAGTCATGGACTTATCTGAAGAAGTAGTGAAAGACTCAGAGGACCCCTGTGTGTGTGTGTGTGTGTGTGTGTGTGTGTGTGTGTGTGTGTGTGTGTGTGTGTGTGTTCACAGAGATAATACACAGTAGATAATGAAGTAAAATTGCTTCTTTATTTCTTTTTCTTGCTTTTTAGGATGAGAAGAACCAAGTGCTCATCACCAATGCTTGGCTACAGCTGGTAAGTTGTTGGCATTTAAAATTTCCGTCACTCTAGGCCTAACCCCACCCTAACACTACCCTAACCCCACCCGAACACCACTCTAACACCACCCTAATACCACTCTAACACCACCCTAACCCATCCTCATGCCAAACATGACCTGACACTTACATTACCTTAAACCTAACCCCACCCAAATAACACCCTCGTCTCAAACCTAACCTCACCCCAACCCTAACCACACCCTAAACCTAACCCTCATCCTAATCTTAGACCCACCCCTACCCTAACCAGGCCCAACTTTAAACCTAACTCTACACTAACAATAATCCTAACACAAATAACATTTTCTTTAGCATTTTCTTCGTTTTTATTATGTTTTAACCACTAGCTACTTCTTTTTTTAATAAAATGTAATTAGCTTGAAATCGTCCCAAGAAACAGGTTAGAGAGAAGTTCAGCTTTAATGAAGCTCTGAGAAAATCACAAAATTTCTATAAATATATGTTTCCATTAACACATCCGTATAGCGTTCACACTATCACGTCTCGTTTGTTTACTGCCTGTTTCTTTAGTCTGATTGGCAGGTGAGATCCTCCCACTGTCCTGAAAAAAAATCTAATATCAAGTGTCACGCCGAATGACAAGGCAGCATTGTGTAAAAGCTTTTTTTTCAGCTTTTGTCTCTCATAAGCATTTTGTTAGCATTCGTACATCTAAAACCACACGCTAATGCACAGAAAGTACTTAATCCGGGTCGAGGAAATTTCCCAAAGTGCACTTTTCTCTTTCTTTTTTTCTCTTTTAAAACGTAAATAAAGAAATTATTGGGGAGAAGATCCAAAGCGGATAAATCACCAATTTGTGTCTCATTAATATTGCAGCACAATAATCATGTTGTTTAATTGAGCAGGAAAAAAATTAATTAAAACGAATCACAAAAAAAACAACTGAAAATTAATTTTTATTTCGATTATTATACCACATATAATGATTGCCCAAATGTTTGTGGACACCTGAGCATTAGATTTATATGTGCTTCTTTTTAAACATCCCATTCCACATTAAGTTCCCATTTGCTCTTATAATAAGCTCCACTCTCCTGGGAAGATGTTCCACTAGATATTGTAGAGATTTGTGTGAGATCCACAAGGGTGCTAGTAAAGTCAGGTACTGATGTAGGTGAGGTGAGGGGGCTTGGGGTGCAGTCAGAGTGAAACAATTCTTCCTAAAGGTGTTCAGTAGGGTTGGAGCTTTAGAGCAGGAAATCTTCCACATCTTCCAAACCATGTAATGTATATCTTCATGGAGCAAGCTTTGTGTACAGGGGCATTGTCATGCTGGAGCATGTTTGTGTCTTGATGATCAACTGATGGGAAGATTTCATGCTCCTGCATCCAAAGACATCCTATGCAATTGTGTACCTATGGCTAGAAAAGTCGGGTGTAAAAAAATACTTTTGTCTGTAAAGTGTATTTCCGAGGGATCGATTAAAATTTTTTTTTGGAAAAGGAAAAATAGTTTACGGTCAAACCATTCGAGAAGATTTCTCCTGTGAGGTGTGATATCTTACGTAAGAAAATCGTTTACACTAAAATGCTTAATAGGACAGATGGGGCAGAGCTCCAGATGGCACATGATCACGGTTATAACAAACACCTCAGTGTTTACGGATACAGAATTATTAGTTTATAATAAGTGCGGTAAAATGGAGTGTGTGTGTGTGTGTTGGTGTGTGTGTGTGTGTGGGGGGGGTTTACACCCACCCACCATAATATTCTTGAGAACGCTCACTGGGAAACAGAGCCATTGTGGGACATGAGCTTGGATGAAAGCAGTCTTCATCTGGATAAGTCCTTGTTTAGAAAGTCTTTGTACGCTCCAGCATCACAATTTCTCTTTAATATCAGAGGTTAGGCACTGTTCTAGCATGATGTGCACATAGCAAGCTCTATGAAAACATGGTGTGTCAAGGTTGGAGTGGAAGAAGCTGAAGAAGTGGATGAACTGGAAATGACAACTGAATATCAGTGCCTGATCTCACTTGCAGATAAACGAGCACAAATCCTCACAGCCATGCAACCAAAATATAGACTAGACTTCGCAGACAATGAAAACTGTTATAGCAGTGAAGGTGGAATAAATCTGGAACGAGACGGCAAGCACATATGGTTGTGAAGAAGAGGCCGACCGATTCATGAGTTTTGCAGATTAATCGGCACAGATAGCTGATCGTCCCAGCAATCAACTATCAACAAAAACCAAAACCGGTAGTTTTTCCGGGTTGCATTATACAGTGCAAGAGCGGCCTCTAGAGGCGAAATCGCAGACGTCATGTGCTGTTTATTTGAAGTGTCTTTTCCGTTAATTATTTTGTATGTAACGATTTAAATTTATTTGAAATGTTAATTTTTGTTTCAGTTTTAATGCATGTGTATTTAATTCTATTAATTGAATTAAATTTTATTTCTATAGCGCTTTTCACAATGGACATTGTCTAAAAAACGGCTTTACAGAATGTAAACAACAGAATTCTACAACAAAAAAAGTAAATATAAGTGAATTGTGTGTATTTATCCCCAATAAGCAAGCCTGGGCATAAATATTTACCTAGATATTTATTCATATAACTAATATATTCATATATATTCTATTCTATTTTATATTATATTTATTTTTCTTTTTTTATATTTTTGTAATAAAGTTCAGAAATCTTTTACATGGAGTGTTTTGTTTGTTTTTTATCCAAACGAGCTATCGGTAAAATTCAATCTTTTGATTTTTCAGATGTCTGAATACTTTTGGTACACATGTATTAAACACCAGAGAGGGGTCTTGACCCTGATGTTTGATATCAGCAAACAAACCAAAGCATATTTATAGCATGTATATAAATGAACAGATATTCTGTGTGTGTGTGTGTGTGTGTGTGTGTGTGTGTGTGTGTCCTCATTGCGAGTCCACTTGGCGAGTTTGTGTTTTTTCTTGCCCCAGCTGTTTAACAGCTGTGTGCTCATTTTATGTGTGTGTTTGTGCAGGGCTGGACAGATGTGTATCTAAGCTGGAACCCGGAGAATTACCCAGGCGTTAATAACCTACGCTTCCCGTCCAATCAGATCTGGACGCCTGACATCCTCCTCTATAACAGGTAAAATTGGCAAACACACCCTCAGGAAGTGAGACGATTATTAATGAGCAACGTTTAACAGCGATGGAACCTCATTATGATTTGTGGGAATTCCATAAATGCAGGCCTTTAACTGGCTCTATAACACAGTGGGGTTATAAATGAAAGACGGTGTGTGGAGGTCAGGGTGTATGGCTTCAAGCTCCACTGAGCCCTATCCTGCATTCGCTAACACACCTCCTCAAGCATGATTTACTCACACAACTCCCATGTGCCTCAGTATGGTGTGTGAGTGTGTGTATGTGTGAGTGTGTGTTTACCCTTAGGTAAAGGATATTCCATATCAGCAGGAGTCTCGAGGTGTCAGTGATAGACGCTAGACTGATGATGGTGTGTGTGTGTGTGTGTGTGTGTGTGTGTGTGTGTGTGTGTGTGTGTGTGTGTGTGTGTGTGTGTGTGTGTGTGTGTGTGTGTGTGAGAAGAATATTTGGCCTCTGTACATCCTTCTGCCGGTCTGAAAACATTCCAGGATCTAACTTCCATATCTCATTGACATAAACGTGTTAAATATCCACCTTTGGTGCTAAAGTTATAAAAAAAAAGGAAGAAAGAAAGAAAAATTAAGGCGCATTCTAACCTCCAGACTCGGTATGTTCAAAATCAATTTTGCATTGACCTTTTTTAAATTTTTTTATTCAAACGAGCGAATTTGTAATTTTCTGAATGCTATGCCCAAAAGTATCTCAAACTGTTACCACAAATTTGGACATCTTCGGATGTTGTAGCATAAAAATTCTCCTTCACTTGAACTAGAAGACTGTGCTCCTGTGCACAAAACCAGCTCCATGAAGATCTGTATAAAGGTCCTTCAAATGTTTCCTCTGATCAGAAAAGAAACACAGTCGTCATCGTAAACACCATGTGGACGCCGTGAAAGAGTTCAAAGTAAATAAAAACTACTTTTAGATGCATGTGAGTGAGTTTTCTGACTATAAAGTAGTTTATTAAGCCATTAAACACGTTACATAAATGTTTTAATTAACAAACAAAAATATGTACTTATTTTTTATCATAATATTAATAATAATAATTATAAATAGTTTTTTATATTATTATATATTATAGTTATTATAATATATATTATTATTTTATTATTATAATATATTATAATATTTTATTATTATAATATAATTAATTATAAATATATATTTTTTATTATTTCTTCTATGCTTGGAAAGCTCTTTTTTATATATAAAATAAAGATTATTATTAATATTAAAATATACAAAAATACCATGTGCGCCTTCCAATAAGAGATTTAGGAAACATTAGAACATTAGAACTTTCTTTAAAACCGCGGCCTCGTGCGATTCAGATGGAACATATCTGCCGCTGCCAAAAAACAAGGACAGGGTCACTATTTACCCGAACTTTACAGCTGTTCCTACGTCTCTATGGTATAAATTAAAAAAAGTCAAATCCTACTTCCGTTCATTCTGCAGATCTCTGTTAAGAACCGCAATGGGATTTCTTCTCACAGACATTCTCGTCTTGTGTTTAAGAATAAGGGAAGGTTTCTTGTTGAGCTTATCCAGATATGGATTATACTTAGAGCCTGTATGAAGTTAAAATCTATTGTAGACTGGAACAGGTTTCTTTCTAGGATTCTTCAATATTTACCCACATCATCCATCAATCATCCAGTCCCTGCAGATGATTAACACTGTGAGGCTACCACCAGCATGCTTCACTGTGGGAATAGTGTACTCCAGTGGACTTGGAAGGTTAATTACTGTATGTTCTCATTGAATGTTTCCAACATGCCTTTTTAGTAAACTCCAAATGGGATTTCAAACGGCTCATCACTCTTGCAAAAAGCCAACTGGTTATCCTGCAAACAGTTTCTGCCTCTCTTTTCCTTCAGATTTCCCACTTTATTGCTTTCATCCTGACTAATGGCCTCCTTCAGGCATAGCAACAATTGTGCAATTTTTTTTTTTAAACCAAACCCTGATTATAACATTTCTAAAATTTTGCATCATAGCTTCATGGACTTTATGATGATTTTTGAGTAAATTTTATAGACACGTTTGTGGACACCCGAGCATAAGGTTGAACATCCAGTTCCACGTTTAGGCTTCATTTGCTCTTGTCATAACCTCCACTCTTCTGGGAAGATGTTCCAGTAGATTTTGTGGATATTTGTGCTCATTCACAAGGGTCTTAGTAAAGTCAGGTACTGATGAAGGTGAGAATGTGAGGAAGTTCCTCGGGTGCAGTCAGTGTAAACAATTCATCCCGAAAGTAGCAGCAGATCTTCCACATCTTGCAACCTATATAAAGCAGATCTTCATGGAGCTGGCTTTGTGCACGGGGGTATTGTCATGCTGGATCAGGTTTGGGTCTCCGAGTTTACATGAATTCATAATGTCATGCTCCTGCATTTAAAGACATCCGATATAATCATGTGCCTCCAACTGTGTGGTAACAGTTTGGTGGAGAACCACATATAGTATGGTTTGTTTCCTTGATCCTTGAGATCCTCTGGCAGTTTTTTTTTACTCGGTTTTGTAATAATAAACCTCAAGTGAATTCGTTTCTCAAGTCCAATGTCCAACACTCTGGTTCTCAGTGGGAATCTGCTCACTGCTGGAAAAAAAAAAAGTCGGATGTCCCAATACTTTTGAAGTTAAAGTATATGTTCTCTCATTCTTGGCTTGATTTCATGGGTCTTCCAGAAGCAAGTGTATTTTTATTGAGGTCATGAGACTGTGTAATTGCACTCATGTTGACAACATTCGTTGTGTTAAGTACCTGATTCAGAGGTTTCATGAATTGAATACTCACTAAAAAATAAATACATAAATTAAATATAATACAGCGACATTTTTACACACCCCTCTGCCAGCACTTGTGCCTTCAGAGAGCAGCCCGAGTCAAGTACTCTTGAGAGAGAGAGAGAGAGAGAGAGAGAGAGAGAGAGAGAGAGAGAGAGAGAGAGAGAGAGATTACTAGAAGAAAAAATGAGAAATTAAATCTATAAAAAGCCAAGAGGAAAGCCGTCAGTGCCGAGCTCTAAGCAGATCCGCACGTTTAATGTACTGTATCTCACTGAGAGTGTTTGATGATCTACTCAGTCTGGACCGAATACAATGTAAAACATTTGCAGTGTTCGTCACTGGGGTATTTTCATAACAGAACAGGTTTAGGATCTTCTAGTTCAAGCGAAGGAAAAATTCAAGTGTCTGACTTTGTGCTAACAGTTGCGGGAAGAAGCACATATGGCTGGAAAATGCAGGTGATCTTAAAGTTTTGCCCACATAATGGATATTAATGCTTTACTAGAAGGTCTAGTATATGACCATTCACTGCTACAAAAGGCAGCTATAATTGGATTATAGCCATTATCACATTAAGGACAAGGGTTTGATGAGTTGATGTGAAGGGTTAAAAACGTCATTTACTGACAGGAGAAAAGGAAAGAAAACGGAAAGAAAGATGGATTTTGGGGGGAAAAAAAGTTCAGCAGAGCGAAAACAGAATTACACACAACATTAAGCTGCTTAGTATAAAGATCACTGGCTCCGAATGTGGAGTGAGAAGGAACATAAGGAAATCTGTTGAAGATTCATTATTTGTGTTACCTACAAATCATAGCAAGGATTTCAAGCCGCCTCACGTCATGCATATCAGATTAAAGATGCAGAAGGGATAACAAGATTCGCCCATACACATCAGTGCATCGGATACAAGTTGAGATTTGTATGGTGATTTGTTATTTTTAACGTATTTGCATCGGGAAAGTGACCAATTATTTGTGAACAATATTTCTGCTACTTGAATGTGACGCATCAACACTACAGAGACCGAGGCGTGTCTCCTGAGAGTCAAGATACAATACAGATTAACATGGCAGAGGTAGAGCTGCATCTTCCTAGAGACAGGACAGAAAAAGAACGTCTGATTCATCTTTTTACATTTTTTGCACTATAAAGCCGTGTTTGTGAAGGGGCCATGCGTTAGAATTCAGAAGGCACTTAAGGCAATTGATGTCTATCTGATCCGGAGAAATAAATTGAATAAAAAAAATATTGAATATCATATTTTTTCCATCAAATCGCATTGCGTCGTAAGGGGGTGAGTCGTATCGTATCATATCGCATCAGTAGCTGCTTCATATGTATCTTTAATGTATCATATCGTTGGCTATGCATGAAGATGCGAATCTGATTGGCATCAGTTATGGAGATGCACATCCCTAGTATGCAGTAATAATAAGCTGTTAGCGCATGTCGTAAATAAAAATCATGTTCAATCGTATAACATAGTAATCATCTCCCTCGACTGTCTGTAATTATGTTAATAACGCGACCTCGTTAAGACCTTGCAGTATTATTTATGAAAGCGTCATGAATCGAGGGCAATTGATCGATCAGCTTCAGCTGCATGTAAACAAGAGCCGCACACTAATGCAACGTATCTATGATTAAGGTAATGAATGCACATGATCATAGGATATCATTCTGATATATTCAAATATTTCTTCTTCTTTAAACCCAAATCTGTAATATGCTCAATTTCACAAGTACGTTTTCAATTCAGAGCGAAACGCACAGAGACCGCTGTTATATTTATTCATTAATTTCATTATAACTTTATTTATTAATAATATATTTATATTTATTTCATTCAGCACATTTTCATGATTTAGCACTTTTTTTTCTAGTAGTAAAGTTCAGTACTATTTCTCATGGTATGTTTTTCAGTATCTATTTTATTGGTTGATTAATTAGTTATAATTAAAACTCTAGACTGCACCCCAGGACTCCTCACCTCACCTACATAACCTACATACAGACTTTGTGACTGAATGAGCACAAATCTTCACAAAATCTAGAGGAACATCTTCCCAGAAGAGTGGAGGTTATAGCAGCAAATAGACACAATGTGGATTTGGATGTTCAAAAAGAGGCCCAATCTTGTGCTCAGGTGTCCGAAAATGTTGTCCAAACAGTGTCCTTTTTTGAACCTCATACTTATATGGATCAAGTTGATTGGAAAAAACTTTCGGGGTGTAGAGTGTGTCGTGACCTGAGAATGAAATCCTGGATCGTTGTATTTGATGTGCAGCCCTGTCCAAGTGTTTTATAGTTTGGACTAAAAACAGGTGTCGTGTGATGCATTATTAATGAAACACTTCTTTACTCGGTATTTGACCTTCACTCGTTCTGACACCGAAACATAAGCTGAATACATTCCGTTCCAAACCAAGCTAAGCAGTGACAGACCCCAGCCCAGGACGATGACATCATCTCTTCCTGCCAGCAGAGGTTCCGGGGCTCGGAATCCTCACACGAACCCCGACGATCTTTTCCAGTTTACGTCCGGACTCTAGCACACCTAGAGCGTAAATTCATTGCGAAGTCTTCCCAGACGTTCCAGAGAACTGCTTGTGCTTTGTTTACTGCCCGTCTGAAGACACTGATAGGGTTTGATTTCACTTTGTATGTGCAAAGTCTACAGATACGGAGGAAGATAAGAGTCAGCGCTAATGAGACTCGAGAGCAACAGAGATCGAGAGAACACGCTGGATCCGCGTTGCTTTGTTTTAAATAGTCCGTTCCAGAGTCATTACAATTGTAGTAATGACTGCACTTTGGCTTTGAAGTAAATAACATCCAAAAAGAGAAAATAGGAACATTTTTCTCCTGATCGATTACTTTCAACACATCAAACCCTCAGCTATCAAATATAAGTGAGTCAATAGAAAACTAAACCAATTACAGATTTGCACTCCAATTACTGACTTTGTCATCACCTTCATTCTTGCTTAGTCCACCAAAAGAATACTATTTATTCAAAAATATTGGGACACCTGACTTTCCCTGCCATGTGTGCTTCGTCCCTAAACTGTTACCACAAACCTGGAGGCACACAATTGTATTGGGCGTCTTTGAATGCAGTAGCATGGAATTGCCCTTTTACTTGAACTACGAGGCCCTGTGTACAAAGCCAGCTTCATTAAGTTCTGCTTTACATGGGTTGGAGTAGAAGATCTCTTACTATAAAGCTGCAAACCTATTGAAGACCTTCGGGATAAATGTACACCCCACAAGCTGCACCCCGATCTTCCTCACCTAACCCACATCAGAGTAGTTTATCAAGAGTGGCAGCTTGGCGATGCTGGGGCTTGAACCCCTGACCTTCCGATCAGTAACCAAGAGCCTTAACAACTAACCCACCACTGCCCTAAATCTAGTGGAACATCTTCCCTGAAGAGTGGAGGTTATTATAACAGGAAATGGGGACTAAATGTGGAAGGGGATGTTTAAAAAGCACATAGCAATTTTCAAATTCGATCAGATGACCACAACCTTTTGTCCATCCGATGTACAGTATGTGGGAAAAAAATAAAAAAATTGTAGAAGGAAATGGAGGCTCAACAGAGCCATTTCCAAACTCAAACAGACATTTGTGTGTGAGACCATTACAGAGTGATCTACCTCACTGGTGCATCCCTCAGTCTCAAACACCTTCACTATTAATTTCACTGTAGTTACTGAATAATTCATTTTACAATGAATATTAGAATAACAACACTGCTCATGTGAAAGGGATTCAGAAAAAAAAAGGAATGACATAAGACGCCAGAATAGACTTTACAACCAACAGGGTGGAGAAATGATGAGGGTTAAGGAAGACCTTTGATTTGTTGCACCTCACAAAGCTCTATTAGCTGTAACCCTTTGCTGCTAACAAAAAGCACCTCCACCACCTGCACAACCAGCACCCCTACCATGTCCACCACCAGCAACTCCACGACTACCGGCAACACCACCACCTCCATGACTACCAGCACCAACACGACCACCTCCATGACTTCCAGCACCAAGACCACCACAATGGCTACAAGCAGCACCACCTCCACCACAATCACCCCAGACTGTAGAATATAACAGAGGCCTTTTAAAGTGTTTCCATTTGTCTTTTACAAGCATTTGTCAAATTTTCTTCCTGCATTTGGTGTGTCATCTTTGGCAGAATCTGAGCTAATACTTATAGAATGTTCTGATTCAGCAATCTGTTCAAGGACAAGAATTATCTTTAGCAGATTTTTTTGGCTGAACTTCAAGAAATAGAAATAAGGCAGATAGTAAAGGCGCTCAAGCCAATGAGATGGGATGCTAATCAGGTATCCGTTTATATATCAGGGGTCAGGCCAAGTCTTAATGTGCATGCCTGCTGATTAATCCGATATCTTGCTATGACTTTGGTTTCTCCTTTTGGATTTATTTTATTATGCTCTTTCGGCCTGCATTTGATGCATCCTTGAAGATTTTGAAACTCGCAGCAAAAAATATACACTATATGGACAAGATCACTCCAGTGAAACATCTTCCCAGAACAGTGGAGGTTTTTATAACAAAAATGCGAATGGGGACTAAATGTGAAGTGGAAGGTACAAAAAACACATACCGATCATAAAGTAGATGTCAAACACCTCCTTATTCAATTAACATTGTATATTAATATGCAAGACATTGAAATGATGATCGAACATAAATGGAATTATGTAGTCAGCAGAAACGTGTTAAATAACCCAGAATATCTTTTATAGTTTCGACTCTTCAAAGTATCTTTTGCTTTGATGAAAGCTTTACCTCATGATATAGTTTCCTGAGATGTTGAGTGCTTGTTGGTTGCTTTTCCTTCACTCTCCGGTCTAACTCATCACAACTTTATTTATCTGATGCAGCACTCTCCTTTTTTTTGCTCTTCATGCCCCAGAGGTGTGTTTGGGGTCATTGTTCTGTCGCAAAACAAATGATGATCCCACTAAGTGCAAACCAGATGGGATGGCATGTCGCTGCAATATTCTGTGAGAGCCATGCTCCTCTCAATTTTGACTAAATCACCAACAAACCACCACCACTTCATCACACCTCGTCCTCCATGCTTCACAGTGAGAACCACACATCCAGGAACCCCAAAAATATCAAATTTGTACATTTTTCCAAGCAAGCCTCTTCTGTATGTTGTTCATCTGAACAGTGGGAATTGAAATTTGTCTGCCACTTGAACTTCAAGAAGCATTTTTGTAAATCTCCATTTAATCCGCTGCAGCAGAGGTAGCTCTTAGTATTGCTTTTCCTGGGATGGTCCCCATGAGAGCCTGTTTTATCACAGTGTTTGATGGTTTTTTTGACTGCACTTGGGAATACATTTTAAGTTGAGATTTTTTTTCTTAAATTAATGATGGACTGTCTATTGCCTTTACTTAACTGTGATTCTTGCCATAATATGGATTTGTACAGTAGTTGTAGTAGCACTAATAGGGCTATTGACTTGGTACTCACTCTGTCCTCTGCACAAGACAAATGAGGGTCTAAAGCACATTAAGAAGGTAAGAAATGAACTCTTCACAAGGCATACCTGGGAACTGAAAACCATTTCAGGTGACTACCTCAAGAATCTGATGAGAGAATGCTGGGAGTTTGTCAAGTTGTCACCAAAGATATATGGAGCTGTTTTTTTGTTTGCTAAAGAATTCCAGATATTCTTTCAAAGTCTGGATGTCCTCAGGATTAATGTACAATGTTAAAAATAATACAAATAAAAAAAAAAACTGCTAGTGCAACACTTTCTAAATGCAATATACTGTATACATTTACATGTACTGAATATGCAAATCGTTTGATTTCGAACTTTCCCCTGGAAAAAAAAGTTCCTTTTGGTCTGAGATACTGTAATAATCTAGAAGAACAACAGTCTCTGCAATTTGCGAATGAAATATCAGAACAGAGGGAAATCTTATTTGCCTTAATATTAGTAATAAAGACTCGAGTAAGACAGAATGTGGATGTGTTTGTTTTGATCCGACACGGATACGTCAAGGAAAAAACGAATAGTCCGGTGTATTACTGTTATATACACGGCGCTGTATTATTGTTATATACACGGAGCCGCGTTACCGGTATATACACGGCGCTGTATTATTGTTATATACACGGAGCCGCGTTACCGGTATATACACGGCGCTGTATTATTGTTATATACACGGAGCCGCGTTACCGGTATATACACGGCGCTGTATTATTGTTATATACACGGAGCCGCGTTACCGGTATATACACGGCGCTGTATTATTGTTATATACACGGAGCCGCGTTACCGGTATATACACGGCGCTGTATTATTGTTATATACACGGAGCCGCGTTACCGGTATATACACGGCGCTGTATTATTGTTATATACACGGAGCCGCGTTACCGGTATATACACGGCGCTGTATTATTGTTATATACACGGAGCCGCGTTACCGGTATATACACGGCGCTGTATTATTGTTATATACACGGAGCCGCGTTACCGGTATATACACGGCGCTGTATTATTGTTATATACACGGAGCCGCGTTACCGGTATATACACGGCGCTGTATTATTGTTATATACACGGAGCCGCGTTACCGGTATATACACGGCGCTGTATTATTGTTATATACACGGAGCCGCGTTACCGGTATATACACGGCGCTGTATTATTGTTATATACACGGAGCCGCGTTACCGGTATATACACGGCGCTGTATTATTGTTATATACACGGAGCCGCGTTACCGGTATATACACGGCGCTGTATTATTGTTATATACACGGAGCCGCGTTACCGGTATATACACGGCGCTGTATTATTGTTATATACACGGAGCCGCGTTACCGGTATATACACGGCGCTGTATTATTGTTATATACACGGAGCCGCGTTACCGGTATATACACGGCGCTGTATTATTGTTATATACACGGAGCCGCGTTACCGGTATATACACGGCGCTGTATTATTGTTATATACACGGAGCCGCGTTACCGGTATATACACGGCGCTGTATTATTGTTATATACACGGAGCCGCGTTACCGGTATATACACGGCGCTGTATTATTGTTATATACACGGAGCCGCGTTACCGGTATATACACGGCGCTGTATTATTGTTATATACACGGAGCCGCGTTACCGGTATATACACGGCGCTGTATTATTGTTATATACACGGAGCCGCGTTACCGGTATATACACGGCGCTGTATTATTGTTATATACACGGAGCCGCGTTACCGGTATATACACGGCGCTGTATTAGATGCTATATTTAAGTGAGGATTGTACTGTAAAATTTGATCCTGAAGCTGACCTTTGGATTCCAGTAAAACCAGCTTAGCGTGATCTGGGATTAATGGTGTGAAAAATAAAGGCACAGAAGCAGGCCAGTGTGTGTGTGTGTGTGTGTGTGTGTGGGTGTGTGTGTGTGTGTGTAAACTGGTGTGAATTGTATTATTTTATTGTATATTTTACTCAGTGACTTGTAATATTTGGAGAATAGGATGTATCGTGTTTCATGTGATGGACATTTTATGGACTTATTCTCTCACTATTTCTTTTCCGCTCTCCAATTTCTCGGTTTCTCCATAAAGTCTCCACCAATATTATCTCATCTCTCTCTGTTTTCTCCCCCTCCTTTCATTTCATCCCCCTTTTTATTTCTGTCTGTTTTTTTTTTTTTTACTTTTTCCTGCTTGCTTTTCCTCCCTTACTTTCTCATTCATGTTTATTCATCCCTCTCTCTCTCATTTCTCACCCTCTCACTCCCCCCCCCTCTTTTTAATTCCCACTCCTTTGCTCCCTGCTTATTTTCTCACTTTTCCTTTTCCCCTCTCCAGTTACTCTCTTTTCCTCCATTTCTCTTAGTTCTTCACTAACTTCCTCTTTTTTTATTCGCTCCTGAGAGCCATGCTGCTGTTCTGCATTGTGTTGTTGTAAAGATGCAGCATACACAGTGTTAGACATGAGAGACTTACAACACACACACACACACACACACACACACACACACACACACACACACACAGGTAAAAGGTCAGTCTGTTCATGATTAGAATATATTCCCACATCACTAATGCTAAATGTCATGGCTTTCACAAAGGAACACACTCTCTCTCTCTCTCTCTCTCTCTCTCTCTTATCTTTCCATTTTCTCTCTCACTCATTTCTCTTTCTTTTTTTTTTTTTTTTTTTTTTAAACAATACTTTATTGATCCCACAGGGAAAGTGTTATTTCTTCACATATCCCAGCGATATTAGGAAGCTGGGTTCAGAGCGCAGGATCAGCCATGATACAGTGCACTTTAGCACAGAGGATTAGGGGCCTTGCTCAAGGGCCCCAAAAGTGGCAGATTGGCTATACCGGGGCTTGAACCCTCGACCCCCCAATCTGTAACCCAGAGCCTTAACTACTGAGTTACCACTTCCCTCTTTGCTTATTCACTCACTTTCTTTTCTCTCTCTTTTTCTTTTTCTCTCTTTTTCTGGCATCTTATGGTCCCTGTCTTTATTCCTCTTTTGTTTTCTCTCTATTCCTCTTCACACTTTCGATTTTGCTCTTTTTTCTGTCCACATTCACTCTTACTCTTTCTTCATTTCTCACATCTTATGCTTCCTCTCTCTCTCTGTCTCTCTCTGTCTCTCTCTCTCTCTTTTTTTTTTAAACTTGTTAGCATGCTAGCAGGTGTCATTAATAACAGTAAATAACGCGGCTCAGCAGCTACAATCCCTGACGCTCCTTGACATTTTTTTTCCTTCCTTCAGACAGCGTTTTATCTCTGCACCCTGATGCAAATGTTGCGAAATCCCTCATTATGAACGATTAAGGAGGAGAAACGACATGAGTCATCAAACACAAAAGATGTATTCCAAATATGCAAATCAGGTCCAGGACCCACAAACCGTCAGCTCTGTTTATTGTGCAGATCAAATCTGCTGCAAGAAAACACGTTCTGCTACACGTTGTGGCCAAAAGTATTGGGACACCCTACCAGATGTGGTTCTTATTTAAACTGTTACCACAAAATTGAAGACACACAATTGTACAGGACGTCTTTGGATGCTGTAGAATAAAATTTTCCCTTCAGTTGAGCTTGGAGGCCCAAACCTGTTCCAGCATGACAATGCCCTTGTGCACCATGACGATCTGCTTACGTGGGTTAAAGAGGAAGATCTCCTGGTATAGAGCTCTAAACCCTAGGGATGATTTGGGATGATTAGTACCTCAGGACCTGACTTTATCATCATCCTGGTGGCTAAAGGAGTCCAAAATCTCCCCAACCATCTAGTGGAACATCTTCTCAGGAGTGGAAGATCTCCTGCTATAGAGCTCTAAACCCTAGTGAACACTTTTGGGATGATTAGTTACCTCAGGACCTGACTTTATCATCATCCTGGTGGCTGAATCTCACACAAACCTTCACAAAATCTAGTGGAACATCTCAGAAGTGGAAGATCTCTTGCTATAGAGCTCTAAACCCTAGTAAACACCTTTGGGATGATTAGTTACTTCAGGACCTGACTTTATTAACATTCTGGTGGCTAAAGGAGTCCAAAATCTCCCCGAACATCTAGTGGAACTTCTTCTCAGGAGAATGGAGGTTATTATAACAGGAGATTATGGGACTAAATATGGATCGGGAGGTTAGAAAAATGCAATCTTATGGTCAGGTGTCCACAAACTTTTGGCCATAGCGTGTGTAGATAGAGAAGGAATGAGATGCTTAGATTACATCTGCTGGTTGGAAGGTGTGTTAGGTGCCAGGTGCATGCTGGGAGTGGGCAGGAATCTAGAACGCAGATCTTCTGATTTACTGTCTCACTTGTTTTCTTCTCAGCGCTGACGAGAGGTTTGATGCCACCTTCCACACCAACGTGCTGGTGAACTCGTCAGGAGCCTGTCAGTACATACCTCCAGGTGAAGCTCACGCACCCGCTACTGATCTTCTTTACCTTCATCTTCATCTATGGCGAATCAAATGCTGATGTGAAAAATGTGTGTGTGTGTGTGTGTGTGTGTGCGCGTGTGTGCGCACATGAGACAGGTATTCTAAAGAGCACGTGTTACATCGACGTGCGCTGGTTTCCGTTCGACGTACAAAAGTGCGACCTGAAGTTCGGCTCCTGGACCCACAACGGCTGGCTGCTGGACCTTCAGATGCAGGAGGTGGACATTTCAACATACATTCCTAATGGAGAGTGGGACCTCGTGGGTGAGAGAGAGAGAAAACACACACACACACACACACACACACACACACACACTATCTCAACATCTGCCTCTTTCATTCTCTCGTTCGTCGTCTTTCTCCATCACATCTCTGTCACATCTTTCTCTCTCTTTCTTATTCTTTCATCCTCTCTCATATTTCTCCCTTCCTTTCTCTTTTTTCTGCTCTCTCACTCTTTTCCTCCTGTCTTTTTGTCTCACTGCCTGTCTCTCTTTTTCCCTCTCACTCATTCTCTCTCTGACTTTTTTCCTCTCTTTACATTTCCTCTTTTCTTTTACTTATTGCCTGCCTCTCTCTCTCTCTCTCTCTCTCTCTCTCTCTCTCTTTCTCTCTCTCTCTCTCTCTCTCTCTCTCTCTCTCTCTCTCTCATTAGTCTTTTTCTCTGTATCACATCTTCCTGTCTCTCTCTTTTTCCTTCTTAAATGTTTTCCCCCACTCACTCACCCACTGGTGCTGAACCTCCATGTCTTCCAGAACCAGCACAAAAACCTGAAGGAAGGAAAAAAAACGAGCTTAAAGAAAACATCAGATCGGATCGCTGAGGCAAACCATTTAGAGTCGAGTGCAAAAGTTTGCATCCCCTACAGGGAGAAAGAAAAAAAAAACACGTTTCGGTTCATCCACAGAACAAAACCGCCATCATTTCACTGCGTCTTCCAGCTGAGATGATAAACACTGAGATAAAAAGCAATTGGAAAGAACGGGTCAGAAATGAGAAGAGGGAAAAAAAACAAACAACGACGACGACACGAGAGAAAAAAATTCAGGCTGTGAAAAGTGTCTCTGTAAACACTTTATTATATACACACTATATATATATATATATATATATATATATATATATATATTATACAAACACGCATTTACATTAATATTCATTTATTCCGTAGTATAATGAACAGGGGGAACAGAAGAAACAGGTGGAACAGGAGGAACTGGAGGAACAGGGGGAACAGAAGAAACAGGAGGAACAGGGGGAACAGAAGAAACGGGAGGAACAGGGGGAACAGAAGAAACGGGAGGAACAGGAGAAAAAGGGGGAACAAAGGGAACAGAAGAACAGGGTGAACATAGGAACAGGAGGCAGAATTCACATGAACCAGAACAAAATCACCCGCATCCAAATAATAAGATCCTCCACTCCTCTGGGAAGATGTTCCATTAGATTTTGTGATTTGCATGAGCTTCATTCACACTGACGGAGGTGAGATGAGAAATCCGGGGATGCAGTCAGCGTTCACATTCATCCAAATATCTCTCCAGCAAGGGATCTTTCACTCCAACCCACTCTTCATGAAGCACAAGTTCATGCGCAGGTGCATTGTGATGCTGGAACAGGTTTGAGACTCCTGAGATCAGCTCAAGGCAAATTTTCATCACATACAATATGTGTGTGTCTCTAAATTTTGTAGCAAGAGTTTGGAGAAGAAACACATATGGCATAGGTTTGCTGATTAGGCAGCGATCAGTGGCATGTGACTAGGTCATGTGACCTGCAGTGGCTGATGGGTAATGTAGTTTATGGAGACAATCCTGCCCATTAGCGTATAATTCCCAGATGGTCAGTAATCCAGATGTCACTTATTAATATTATTATTATTATTATTATTATTATTATTATTATTATTATTATTATTATTA
Organism: Silurus aristotelis; assembly: GCF_946808225.1. Taxonomy (NCBI): domain Eukaryota; kingdom Metazoa; phylum Chordata; class Actinopteri; order Siluriformes; family Siluridae; genus Silurus; species Silurus aristotelis. Next base: position 14,972,561 of record NC_139600.1, on the reverse strand, counting down.
TTATTATCAGCACTGTTGGAAAAGAGTTTATCATGCTTTTGGCGTATAAATGTCAAAAACACGTTCAATATATTCAAATAATGATGGTGTGGATGAAGAGACCCCTCCCTCTCTATCCTTCTCTATGTATTTATCACTCTGTAATTTAACACCTGTCTCTTTCTCTCTCCCTCTATATCTCTGTACCTCTGCCTGACTTTCTCTCTTCCTCTCTCCGTTTTTCTCTCTCAGCATCTTTCCCTCTATTTCTCTTCTTCTCTCTCACCAATATCCCTCTACTTCTCTCTCTCACTCCCTCTATATCTCTTTAAGTCTACCCGTCTCTCTCGCTTCCTTTATTTTCTCTCTCTCTGTCTCTTTATCTCTGTCCTATATCTCACTCTCCTCTCTCTATCGGTCTCTCTCAGCCCAAACCTGTAACAGATGTGAATGTAATGCTAACTGCTCATGTCCTGACCCTCACCGGGACAAACACACACCGAAACCTCTGTCGGATTCCTCCACAGCGCCAGTAGTCGGGGGCAGAGCTTCAGGAACCACAGAAAACACCACACAAATCAATGTTTTTCAGATTCTCACTTCACACAGGAGTCCATAACAGACAAATCTCTCCACAGGAAAGAGACGATAAAGATCTCAGACTGGATTTTTGTATCGGATGCAGTAGTCGTGTTTATCTTGCTCGCACATCAAAAAGTAAAGCTGACCTGCTGCTCAACCCGTAGAAGAAGAAATTGGTTAAACTAATTAGAACATACAGCTTGTAAACTATAGTGCCAAAAGTAATGGGACACCTGCCTTTTCCAGCCAGATGTGGTTCTTCCCCCCAAACTGTTACCACAAACTTCTTCTTTGGAAGCAGTGACATGAAATTTGTCCTTCACTTGAAATAGGAGACCCGAATCTGTTCCAGCATGACAACGCTCTTGTGCACATCTCCATGAGAATATGCTTTACATAGGTTGGAGTGTAAGATCATCTGCTGTAGAGCTTCAACCCTATTGAACAACTGATCCATTGGGATGAATTGTTCCTCCTGTTATCCTCCTGTTAGTATCTAACTTTACTCACACCCTTGTGGCTGAATGAACCTCACACAAATCTCCTCAAAATCTAGTGGAACATCTTCCCAGAAGAGTGGAAGTTACAGCAAAAAAGGACTAAATGTGGAATGTGACGCCAAAAAGATTCACACCAATCTTATTGTCAGGTGCCCACAAATGTAATTTGATACAGACAATCTTATCCAGGACGACTTATATGATCTCATTCATACACTGAGCACTTTAGGGTTAAGGGCTTTGTTCAAGAGCCCAGCAGTGGCAGCTTGGTGGTGCTGGGATTTAAACTCATGACCTTCTGTACTTAATGTCAATAGCCTGCTACACTGACTCAGGACTACAGTTTGCATCTGATCACTATCACTGCACCTTATAATTCTATATCTGTAATAAATGGACATTCTGTGCCTCTCAAGGTTTCTTCCTTATGCCGTCTCGGGGAGTTTTTCCTGGCCACAGTCGCCACCGGCTCGTTCATCAGGGACAAACTAACACTTATAAATAACATCTTATTCATTCTTTATCACCACATTATCTGTGTAAAGCTGCTTTGAGACAATGTTCATTGTTAAAAGCGCAATACAAATAAAAATGAATTGAATTTAACTGATCAGAAGTCTAACATCTTAACCACTAACCAAATTTAAATCAAACTGCAAAAAAAACCTTTAAGCAAAGCCCTTAACCCTCAACTATTCTTCTATTCTATTCTTCAACTGCTCAATTATTAGTTGCTCTGGATAAGAGCATCTGCCAAACAATAAATATAAATAAATATAAGCCACCACCTCTCAATTTTCTAGCAATGAAACACTATTTGGCTAATTAGAAACTTACAATCAAGGAACTTTATTTATATTTAAAATATTTTGACATTCAATCTCAAATCATAAACTCTATACAACAATAAACTCAATAATTAAAACCATTAAAATGCAAAGGGAAAAGTAGCACAGGTTTTTGGGGTCACATGCAATACCACGTTTCACCACAGGGGGATCATGTGAATAAGAACGATTAGCTAGACAGATGATCCGCTGTGGCGACCCCTAATGGGAGCAGCCGAAAGAAGAAGAAGAAGCTTGTCATGTTTTGCTCAGAAATTCCGAGTTACTCTGTGTATCAGTTCGTTGAGGCTGAAGATCGTGTTGAAGTTGTTGCTCTGATTGTTTCTGATTCGCACGTTTTGACGTATGAGTTTTTTCGCCTAAAGCTCTACCAGAGAATTACAATTCCGCTCGTATTGAGAAGACGCAGCAGGTCTGAATGTATAATGGAGCACAAAGGCAGGAGGGAATGTTCTAAATGAGTTTCGTTGAGGAAACGCGCTGCCAGAATTGGCTTTGCATTTTTAATTTCGAATTTCGGAAGTGAAGCACAAGGAAACTGATGAATTTTACATAAGGGGCTAATTAGAGAGCATCAGTGTGGCAGTGTATGCAGATCAGTATCACGCTTTCCTTTCATTTTTCTCTTCTCTTTATCTTTCTTTCACAAACACACAAACTCCAGTAATGCGAGCACAATAATTAATCTGAGACCTGCGGCGTAATCAGTTCAAAAGTTTTCCCTCCATCTTCTACTACTATTCCACTGATCCCTCCACCCTTATCCTCTACCATTTATCCACTCATCCTTCCATCCTCTACCACTACTTCAATGATCCGTCCTTTCTGATTCCTCCATCCTCTACCTTTCATCCACTAATCTCCCATCCTCTACCACTACTCCTCTGATCCCTCCATCCTCTATCACTGCTACACTCATCCTTCCATCCTCATCTTCTATCATTGCTACCCTCATCCCTCAATCTTCTACCACTGCTCCACTGGTTTCTCCATCCTTATAATTTACCACTGCTCCACTGATCCCTCCATCCTCATTCCATATCACTGATCCCTTCATCCTCATTTTATATCACTGCTCCACTGATCCCTCCATCCTCATCCTCTACCACTGCATCACTGATCCCTCTATCCTCTACCACTGCTCCACTGAGCCCTTCATCCTCGTTCTATACCACTGTTCCACTGATCCCTCCATCCTCATCCTCTACCACTGCTCCACTGATCCCTTCATCCTCATTCTATACCACTGCATCACTGATCCCTTCATCCTCATCCTCTACCACTGCTTCACTGATCCCTCCATCCTCATCTTCTACCACTGCTCCTCTGACCCCTTTATATTCATTCTATACCACTGCCCCACTGATCCCCCCATCCTCATCCTCTACCACTGCTCCAATCATCCCTTTATCTTTGTCCTCTACCACAAGTACTCAAATTGTGACATCTGGACACTTAACGGCATCTGAAGGACTCGCAGACGTGACAGTTCCCGAAGCTTCTTTTCACATCTGAAATACATTCGGCAGCGATTCTCTTTTGTGGCGATGTTTAATTTAAATAAAAACATACCATCTGAAAACCGATTTTAAAAGCAGCACCACAGCCACATTTACTCAATCTATAGTCTCTTATTCCCTTCAGGCGTTTTCACGGATTCGGATAAAATATCGATTCCCAACACAGTGTCTAAAACATTGTGTGTGTGTGTGTGTGTGTGTGTGTGTGTGTGTTTGTGTGTGTGTGTGTGTGTGTGTGTGTGTGTGTGTGTGTGTGTGTTTGTGTGTGTGTGTGTGTGTGTGTGTGTGTGTGTTTGTGTGTGTGTGTGTGTGTGTGTGTGTGT
>NC_139600.1:14953809-14966309 GCF_946808225.1 Silurus aristotelis | reverse complement strand
GAATATTGAATCAATTTTAGCCAATTTTATAGCCAGTAATGACACATTTAAAATTTAGTAATCGAACACACACACACACACACACACACATACATATATATATTAGGGCTGTCAATTAATTGAAATATTTAATTGCGATTAATCACATGATTGTCACGAGTTAACATGATTAATCGCAAATTTATCGCACACTTGTATCTGTTCTAAATGTACTATAAATGAATACTTTTCAAGTTTTTAATACTTTAATGATGTTCATGAACAAATATTGACGCTTTATGCAAATTTTTTTATTAAATGTCAAAGTTTAATTACACCATGTGGACAAAAGTTTGTGGACACCTGAACACATCGCTATGTGCTCCTTTCTGAAAATCACATTCCGTATTTAGTCCCCATTTGCTCTTATAATCAGTTCCACTCTTCTGGAAAGATGTTCCACTAGATTTTGTGGAGATTTTCATGAGATTCATTCAGCCACGAGTGTGTTAGTAAAGTCAGGTAGAGATGGAGATGAGGGGTGCAGTCAGTGGGAAAAGGTTTTTGAGCTCTATAGCTGGAGATCTTCCACTTCAACACCATGTAAAGAATATTTTTATGGAGCTGGCTTTGTGTACAGGGGCATTGACATGTTGGAACAGGTTCGAGTCTCCTAGTTTAAGTGAAGGAAAAACTTCATGAATCCAAAACCATTTAATACAATTATGTGCCTCTGGAACCACATGTGGGTGGGAAAAGTCAGGTGTCAAAACACTTTTGTCCATCTCGTGTATGATTAACTGCTACGTTCTCACTGTGTGTGCAGCTCAGTACTTTGCGAGTACGATGATGATCGTGGGCTTGTCTGTCGTGGTCACCGTCCTCGTCCTGCAGTTTCACCACCACGATCCACACGGAGGCAAAATGCCAAAATGGGTGAGGGCAAGAAGACACTTTTAAAGACGCTCTGAAGACGCTCTGAACTCGAGAACAGGGCAGATTTGGATCACACGTATACACATAATTCCAATCTGTGTAAAAGATATAATTACTGCCTTGAATTTAGTCTGACTTACTATTCCTGGGAATTTTTGAAACTAGGAGTTGGAGACTCTGGTGACGTCGGTGATTCTCGGGACCCGGTGCGAGATCCTTTCACACCCCTTTTCATTAGTAATGATGGAGCAGTGGAGTGGTGTGAAACGAGAGTTGGCCATAACTCCTTTATTAAAAACGGTGATGGAGCGAGTGCTGCACAGAGGGAATTTCAGCGTCATTACCAGTTGTCATGATCGTGTCCCGTCTGCGATGATGAAGCGTGTTGTGGAAGATAACGGCAAGGGGCTCCTCCGTTCGCACTCGTACGATCACCGTTCTTCTAAAAGATTTTTACAGTGTACGCTCGTTGTGCACTGAGATATTATAACTTAAGGCAAGGGGTTCGAAACGAGCTCGCACTGGTTCCGAACGATCACCGACGCCCCAGAAATCCTAGTGCTAAAACTTCCTGTTTCCCTGCACCACCCTGTATATGGAAATACAATTCTGATGTTATACATTATGTGTATTGAAAACACTGAATTACCTGAAAGGTCACAGCAGCCTGTAATAATGATTCATGGGGAGGTGGAAGCTTAGTGGTCCCTGTATTGCCAAGCTGCCTCTCTTGGGCCCTTGAGCAAGGCCCTTAACCCTTTGTGCACCATAGGGCGTTTAATCATCGTTCTGACCGCGAAGAAAGAATTTCCTTGTACTGTAATGCATTTGTGGCAAAAAAGCCTTTTTAATGCACTGTACAGTGTGTATGTATGAATACCGCAGCTTTATTTTCTGTTCATAAGACTGATTCTGAAAGGCGTATCTTAGACAGGATATACAATAATCATAGTAAAGGTAAAAAAAAAATGTCATAGTGGCATCCATGAAACTTTAATGTCCACTCATCTGACATTAAAAGGAACAAACACATTCAAGGTTCCGGGTTTTGGCTCACAGCCGCATGTCGGAATATTAAAATAGCACAGGGATTCCTGAGGCCTACAAATAAAGCCTGAGTCTGTGAGTGTGTTTTACACTGCTCCAAATAATTGAGAAGGAAAAACACTGGAATGACCCTCACGCTTTATGTGTCTGATTTTATAACCTTTTTTTTTTTGGTCTCATGCTGTTTTTTCTTTTTCCGTTGTTGTGCTCAGGTGCGGGTGATCCTGCTCCACTGGTGCGCTTGGTTCCTGCGCATGAAAAAGCCAGGTGATGAGCGCAAAACCGCTTACAGCTACTCGAGCGCCAGCACCAGCAGCCTGCAGATGAGCAGCGTGCCGGGCCAGATGGGCACCAACGGCCACACCAACCTCTACTTCGGCTTCCACTCGCCAGACAGCTCCTGCTGCCCCAACAGCAGCGACTCGGGCGTGTCGTGCGGAGTGTCCTGCGCCGGCGGGCATCGCGAAGCAGCCCCGGCTCTGTCAGGCGATCAGAGAGAGCTTCAGAGGCTCCTGGTGGAGGTGTCGTACCTGGCGCAGCGTTTCCGAGCCCAGGACGAGGCAGAGGCGGTGCGGGGCGAGTGGAAGTTCGCGGCGGCCGTAGTGGATCGCCTCTGCCTCGTCGCCTTTTCACTCTTTTCCATCATCTGCACCTTCGCCATCCTCATGTCGGCGCCCAACTTCATCGAGGCCGTCTCCAAGGACTTCACATGATCACCCTCTCTCACTGAAAATGAGAAAAACTAACCACTGCCTGTGTGTGTGTGTGTGTGTGTGTGTGTGTGTGTGTGTGTGTGTGTGTGTGTGTGTGTGTGTTGTAACAATTTCATCTGAGTCAGTAAATTGGTGAGTGAGTCAGTGAATCAGTGAGTGAGTCAGTGAATCAGTGAGTGAATCAGTAAATGAGTCAGTGAATCAGTGTGTGTAATATGCTGATCGTTTTTTTTTTGTCTTTAAAAGAGAAAAAATGAACTATTCCTTTTTACAGAAATGTGACTGTTTTGTGGCTGAAGGTTTTGTATATTTTCAGTTCCACATCCCAAGCGCACGACGAGCATCATATAGAAAACCATTGTGAGGTCTAATGTATCGAATCGAGCAGTTACACGTATCGAACAATAAGCAGATCTCTGCCGCAGACTGTACGTCTCTGTAACGTGTGTGTGTGTGTGTGTGTGTGTGTGTGTGTGTGTGTGTGTGTGTGTGTGTGTGTGTGTGTTAAATAAGTCCGAATGAGAGTCAGTCAGTGTGAGAGGATGTGATCGTGAGTCGGTGTGTACTTCAGAAGTATTTTGTGGTTGTTGAGAAATAGTTACTGATGAAAAATATGTAATCCGAGTGTATTTTTCAAAAAGTGTATTCTTTTCACAGCCCTCGTTGGACTGTAGTGTATCGTGGCCATTCACTGTAGTGGCTCTCAGCAGCCCTCGTGTAGCAGTAGGTATTTCACGTGTGTCACCTTAACACTTTCTAGTTTTTCACTGTGACCTTTCATTGTTAGACGCTGTGGTTTTGCTAAACGCCTGCCATATCGCAGACAGTGCTGTGAAAACGTATTTCCTCATTTTAAAAAAAGGACAACGATCCGAAACACGCCACCATATCGAAGGTTTTGGCGTGGGCTAGTCAAAGTCTGGACTTTAATCAGATTGAGATGCTGTGGCATGACCTTAAACAGGCCATTCATGCTCGAAACCCCTCCAATGTGGCGGATATAAAACAATTCTGCAAATGAGAGTGGGCCAAAATCCTTCTAGAGTGATGTAGGCTCATTGCCAGTTATCGTTTTTTTATAAGGCACAACCAGTTATTCGGTTTAGGGGCAATTACTTTTGCACATCGGGCCAGGAAGGCATGGACAGCCCTTTTTTCTCCTAATAAATAAAATCATCACTTAACTGCATTTTGTTTTTACTCTGTTTATCTTTGTGTAATATTAAGTTGCTGGATGATCTGAAAAATATGCAAAAAAAACAAGAAATAAATACAGGGAGCAAATACTTTTTCACAGCACAGTAGACACCTGCCTACATCTTTCTGTTGTTGTTTTGCTTCTACAAATGTGTTATTGTGTGTAGACAAATTCTAATGAACCTCAGAAACTTTGTATAAGGAAAGATACATGTGCCATAATTATTATTATTATTATTATTATTATTATTATTATTATTATTATGCCCACATATTTCTATAATTAACTCTTTACTACGGGCTACAGCTCATGTAGTGAACTATCACACCTTATTCCAACACGGCATCTTGTATTAACATCCTACTGCAATCCATGTATCTTACAGGAACTTTCCAAAAATCTGATTTGGCTGTCAACCCTGAATAAACTCGGACCTGCACACTGAAGTGTTTACTCGTATTCGTAGAGTTCAGTACTGAAGTGTACACGTGGTTCAGATGTTTCTGCACCGAAGAAGAAAATGTGGAATAATAGGTCGCGCTGGATCAAGTGCTATTCTACGAGCTTCTGGATAATGGGTTTATTGTACTGTGTTTATCGTACTTACAACTAGGAAAAATGCAACCGCTTGCCATGTTCTTGATCTCAAATCATTATATCAGTCTGTTTTATTTAACGTCTTTTTAATTGTCTCTCGTTTCATATTACATTTCAGAGAAAAAAACTTTCTTTGGTCTGCATTTTCTATCGAAGAAAATCTCGTAAATTTCCCTGCACAAATACTGATGTAAGTGGATTTAATTCCCAGACTCTAAATCGTAACTCTTTGAGACAGATGTGAGAAGACTCTGTATGGGATCCCAGGAGCTCTCATGAGCATGTTTTTAGAATCCTTTCTGAATCTCCTCAGACACACCAGAGCAACTACTTTCGCTTTTTAATCACCAAATAAATGAGAAAAGGGAAATCGTAAGTCTCCAGCCATGAACACTTCAGCCGACCTTTTCTCCTTTTCTGTAGCTCCAGATTCATTTCCTACTGTACTTTCATCTTCCAACCTCCTTTTACTTTCAACTGCTGTGAACACAGTAAACCTACAACGTTTACTGAAGCACAATCATCCATCCATCCATCCATCCATCCATCCATCCATCCATATCAAACATCCATCCATCCATCCATCCATCCATCCATCTATCTATCTATCTATCTATCTATCTATCTATCTATCTATCTATCTATCTATCTATCTATCTATCTATCTATCTATCTATCTATCAAGTCAAGTCAAGTCAAGTCAAGTTTATTTGTATAGCGCTTTTCACAACAGACATTGTCTCAAAGCAGCTTTACAGAAAACAACAGTGAAGGTGAATGGTGTGCGTTTGTCCCTGATGAGCAGCCGTGGCGACAGTGGCAAGGAAAAACTCCCTTAGATGATATGAGGAAGAAACCTTGAGAGGAACCAGACTCAAAGGGGAACCCATCCTCATATGGGTGACATCAAGAGTTTGGTCATAAATCTTTCAACAATACAGAACAATTTGTGATCATCATAGATCCAGCATCAGCTTCTCCATGCCAGGGCCTTTAAACACTCGGCATCTACTTCTCCATGATCATCCATAGGTCCATAATCTTCACGAGGTGGGACGTTACTTGGAGCTGGCCAAACCTCAGGAAGCTTCGGGATGGGGAGAGAAAGAGAAGCAGTGGAGAGGAATTAGCGTAGCTGCTGTTCATGATATTAACAGCACAAGTTGATCTATCTATCTATCTATCTATCTATCTATCTATCTATCTATCTATCTATCTATCTATCTATCTATCTATCTATCTATCTATCTATCTATCTATCTATCTATCTATCTATCGCTTGTAGCTAGTTGACCTTGTAATAAGTCAAATATCTCTAGCACACACATTTCATCACAACTGTGTGCTGAGAAAGTTAAAGAAGTCCAACATAAAAGAAAGAAGCCACTGATAGAAATCAATATTTCAAAACTGAGCATAAACTTTAAGCTAAAAATGTATCTTTGGTAAATCTAGATAGCAGTTAGCTTGGATTAGCTGCTGAGGTAATGGTTGATGGTTATTGTCATGATGTTTCACTGTCTCACATCTTTCAAGCAGAACACCAAAACTTGCATAATTTTCATTAGTAGAGAGTCAATGCATCCTGGACATTTGTCTTTTTACAGGAAATGGACAAAAAGAAGATACCATCACTGTAAAAATTGTAAGCACAGGATCCTACAGCGAGTTTAAAACAACCTCCATCAGGACAGACAGACATTAAAAATCAGCCTGAGGTTTCCTCTACTGGGCGACAATCGCTTCTGCTTCAGTTCCCATGTAGGACAAGGAAAAAGATCTGACATGGTAACTAGAGCTGCAGGTTATTAAACCCTCCGAACGCGGGATTCATTTGTCCTTGAGAAAAACTTCATTGACTTGTGCCCTCAGATCTTCACTGTACTGCACTTAACTTTCCTCATGCATTTTTTCGTGTCACGTGTGGTGAAAAGAGTCGACTCAGAGTCATTTTCTTTGACTCCGAGTCGTTTTCTTTGACCCTATTGAAATAACTTAAAGGGAGCAGACTGTAAAGTTTCTCTTACGTCAATGAAGGTGGTGCGCAGTGCCAGGTCTTGTACCCAGTTTACACAGTTACATTATTTTACATTTGGCGGACGCCCTTATCCAGAGTGACTTACAACTTAAAGTTGAGGGCCTTGCTCAAGGGCCCAGCAGTGGCAGCTGCAAAATCCAAAGTCCAATGCCTTAACCACTGAGCCACCACCTCCTCCCAAATATCCAACTCATTATGTAGGTCAGTGATTCTCTCTCAGTCCTGAGGGATTCCTCTTCTGAAATTTCATGATCTTTCACACTCAAGTTTGAAATCAGGTGTGTTGGAGCGATAAACAGATCTGGGTCATGTTCACACTGCTAATAAAGTTCATTGAGAAAAATGGAAAGATTCTGAAAAAATATGCCTCACTTTGCTTGTAATTATGGGTAAACTGAAAGGACATCAGAGAAGACATGAAGATATGCTTCACATGGGATGGAGTGGAAGATCTCCAGCTATAGAGCTCTGACCTCAACCTTATTTGAATGAATTGTGCACACTGACTGCACCCCAGGCCTCCTCACTTCACCTACACCAGTACCTGACTTTAACATCACCCTTGTGGCTAAATGAAATCTAATAATAATAATCATCTCTAATCTTCTGAGAAGAGACAGCATGGCATCTCATGCAATTAAATAAGAAATGCAGACTTTTAAGGAAAAATGACAGCTATCATGTAGCTGCAAGCAAATATTTAATGTCACCGAGTCTCTCTCTTTTTTCTTTTTTTCCTCTTCTGAAAGCATATTTACTCAGAATAAACTCAGGCTGCTTAGATATCAGTCAGAAATATAATTTAGCACAAAAATCAGTGAGTCGAATCAGTCAGTGAAAATCTGCTTTTCATCCCATTAAACACACTCTTCTCCTTTTATTCTGCTTTACACACACACACACACACACACACACACACACACACACACACACACATGGCCGCAGGAAGTGGGGGTGCTGGGGTGCTGCAGCACCCGCTATTGGCGAGAGAGAGATTTTTTTAAAATGCAGGCCTATTAAAAATATTTTGCACAATTTATAAATTCCTTATGAATATTTTAGGAAATGATTTTGACACACGTAGGCTATTAAGTGTATTTTGGATTTTAATTTAATTATTTAGATTATTTTAATTATATTGATTTTTCAAGTTCATTTGTAAAGCGCGTTTCACACGCGCGGGTGATTTTAGTTTGGCTTTCTCTGGCAGCGCGCAAACATAGCCTAAATGCCTTGCCCTTGTGGAAGATAAAATTAGCTCTTCATACCTTTTACAACAACATGAAGATATCAGAAAAAGAGATCGGTGGTCTCTTTCCTGCTCGTGTTCCACATCCCTCTCAAAGCGCAGAGCGGGAGGCTATAACGCGTCTTTGTGTGGAAATATAAAACTGTTTTTTTTTTTTTTATTATTTCAAAACAACCCCCCAACCACCGCAACACCGCCGGTATTTGGTCCACTACCACCACGGTGGTAAAAAAAAAAAAAGTGCCATCGTCACAGCCCTATGTTATTTTTTTAAATGTATTCTAAATAGGCCCATAGGCTCATAGGTTTTTTTGTCAAAAAAAATAAAAAATAAAAATTCACAGCACCCCCTGTTCAAAATTACTTCCAGCGGCCCCACACACACACACACACACACACACACACACACACACACACACACACACACACACACACACACACACTATATATATATATATATATACATACAACCTTCCTTCATGCACAGATGAGGGCTCAGGGACAGCAGGGGTGCAGATCAATGAATCAAATCAAATCAATCAAAATCAAATCTAATTTTATTCATCACATACACATACATACAGGGTACGACATGTAGTGAAATGTTTTATACGATGGTCCGGCATGAGGGAATAGGATGGGGAAAAAGAAAAGGAGGCAGATAAATAAGTATAAGGTATAAGAAAACTATATAAAATAAAATAAAAATAAATAAAATAAAATAAAAGAATATAAGGTATAAAGATATATAAAAAGATAATATATGAAACAAATATACATATAAACAGTAAACAATGTGTAGTAAAAAATGTAAACAATAGGCAATTTGTGGTGGGTTGTCCATAAAGTGTCCGTGTGCGGTATGGTGTGGTGTAAAAGGTCCGTAAAGTGTCCATGTGCAATATGGTGCAATATGGTCCATGTGGTATAAATAAAATAAAAAGCGCACTGTGCTGTGCAAGTCCAGAGTTTGTGTCGTGGTGCGAACGGTGAGATATGTTTTAAAGTGACGTGGTGCGAAGGTGAATATATGTACAGAGAAGTGTGATGATGATGGTGGAGAGAGTGGGCCAGTTCTAGATCCTGGGTGTTTCCTGGTTTAAACACCGGATGGCCTGCGGGAAGAAGCTCCTCCTCATTCTCTCTGTGTTCGCTTTCAGGGAACGGAAGCGTTTTCCTGAACGCAACAGAGAAAAGAGTCCATTGTTGGGATGGCTGAGGTCCTTCATAATCTTCCTAGCACTTGTCCAGCACCGCGTGCTATAGATGTCCTGCAGGTTAGGGAGCTCAGTGTGGATGGTACGTTCAGCTGAATGCACCACCCTCTGGAGGGCTCGTCTGTCCTGCATGGTGCTGTTCCCAAACCAGGAAGTGATGCTACCCGTCAGGACGCTCTCAATGGTGCAAGTGTAGAAGGTCTTAAGCACCTGAGAGGGTAGTTTAAAGTCCCTTAAGCGTCTCAGATGGTACAGACGCTGCCGGGCCTTCTTCACCAGGGTGTTGGTGTGACAGGACCAAGACAGATCCTGTGTGATGTTAACACCAAGGTACCGGAAACTGTCCACTCTCTCCACTGGGGTCTCGCTGATGTTTATCGGTTGGTATGACCGCTCCCGCTTTGTGCTGAAGTCCACGATCAACTCCTTAGTCTTGCTGACGTTCAGTCAAGTCAAGTCAAGTCAAGTTTATTTGTATAGCGCTTTTCACAACAGACATTGTCTCAAAGCAGCTTTACAGAAAACAACAGTGAAGGTGAATGGTGTGCGTTTGTCCCTGATGTGCAGCCGTGGCGACAGTGGCAAGGAAAAACTCCCTTAGATGATATGAGGAAGAAACCTTGAGAGGAACCAGACTCAAAGGGGAACCCATCCTCATATGGGTGACATCAAGAGTTTGGTCATAAATCTTTCAACAATACAGAACAATTTGTGATCATCATAGATCCAGCATCAGCTTCTCCATGCCAGGGCCTTTAAACACTCGGCATCTACTTCTCCATGATCATCCATAGGTCCATAATCTTCACGAGGTGGGACGTGACTGTAGCTGGCCAAACCTCAGGATGCCTCGGGATGGGGAGAGAAAGAGAAGCAGTGGAGAGGAATTAGCGTAGCTGCTGTTCATGATATTAACAGCACAAGTTGATAATGTGCATGTAATCATATATTCTGGAGCACAAGGTTGTGATGTGATGTGTGTGATGTGTGTTATGTGTAGGCTTTGCTAAAAAGATATGTTTTTAATCTACACTTAAACTGGGAGAGTGTATCTGAGCCCCGAACACTGTCAGGAAGACTATTCCAGAGTTTAGGAGCTAAATGTGAAAATGCTCTACCACCTTTAGTGGACTTTGCTATTCTAGGAACTACTAGAAGCCCAGAGTTTTGAGATCTCAGGGAGCGTGGCGGATTTTAGCGTGTTAAAAGACTGGATAGATACATGGGAGCCAAACCATTTAGTGCTTTATAAGTGAGTAGCAGTAGTTTGTAGTCTATTCGAAACTTAATAGGAAGCCAATGTAGGGACGATAAGATTGGGGTTATATGATCGTGTTTTCTTGACCTAGTAAGAACCTAGTTGTTCTCCTGGCACCATCTCTCCAGGTTTTTAACCTCCTGCAGGTAGGCCGTCTCGTAATAATGCAATGAATTATTTGTACTTAAACATGCTTGCCCACACACAGACACAGACACAGACACAGACACAGACACACACACACACACACACACACACACACACACACACACACACACACTCACACTCACACACACACGCACACGCACACACACACACACACACACACACACACACACACACACACACACACACACACAAATCACCATTCTACAATTCTACAGACAGATACTCTGCCACATGCATGTGTGGATAAGCTCAGCTCAGTGTGGCATAAAACACACAAACACATATACACACACACACACGTACTGTACACACACATACTGTACACACAGGATACAGTGCAAACTTCTTCCGCCCTGATGGCCTGCACCCCAGCAGAGTTGGAGCAGCAGTGCTATCAGATAACATCTCTAGGATACTACACACCATCTGACTGGTAAGACATCAAGAAATCTTCAACTATAAGAACACGCATACTACAGACCAAATAGTTACAAGTTCACACACAGCCCAGTTTATAGAAACCGTATCTATTCCTCGGGTAGTAAAACCAAGAATTACATACACAAGATCCAGAAATAATCTTATTGCAGTTAAAACTGAAAAATGCCAGATAAACAAACACAACAAAGTTCTAAAGTTCGGTCTTTTAAACATTAGATCACTTGCACCCAAAGCACTGATTGTAAATGAGATGATCATAGAGAATAATCTCGATGCACTCTGTCTCACTGAGACCTGGATTAAACCAGGTGATTATATGGGTCTAAACGAGTCGACACCGTCAGGATATGTTTATAAGCATGAGCCCCGTCAGACTGGTCGTGGGGGGGGTGTAGGAACCATTTATAGTGCTTCTCTTAATGTTAGTCAGAGATTAGGATTCAGCTTTAAATCATTTGAAGTGCTCGTTCTTAAAATTGCACTTTCAGAGATGCATAGAAAACTCGCTCTGGTCACCGTGTACAGACCCCCAGGACCCTACGCTGATTTTCTTCATGAGTTTGCTTGTTTTCTCTCAGACCTCCTGATCAGCTTTGATAAAGTGCTGCTTGTAGGAGATTTTAATATTCATGTAGATGATGAAAACGATGCCCTAGGATTATCATTTGTCGATTTACTAAACTCTTTTGGAGTTAAACAAAACGTCACCAGACCAACCCACCGTTTTAACCACACACTAGACTTAATAATATCCCACGGAGCAGACGTCACTGATATAAATATTTTACCTCAGAATGATGACATCACAGACCATTATCTCCTACTGTACACACTACCGGTAGAGCAGATTAACCGTGTTTCACCACGGTATCGACTTGGTAGGACTATTATTCCAACCACTAAGGACAGATTCATAAATAACCTGCCTGATTTATCTCAGTTTCACATTAAACCCATAAATGCTGATCATCTTGATGAGATGGCGAACAACATAGACCTTATCCTCACTAGCACTTTAGACACTGTTGCCCCCATCCGGTTAAAAAAGGTTCGAGAACAAGCACCTGCACCTTGGTATAATAGTCATACGCATGCCCTAAAGAGAACAACACGTAATCTGGAGAGAAAATGGAGGAAAACTAAATTGGAGGTATTTAGAATTGCGTATAAAGACAGTATGCTTAGCTACAGACAGGCGCTAAAAGCTGCTAGAGCTAAACACCTGAGCAAACTCATAGAAAATAACAAAAACAATCCCAGGTTCCTTTTCAGTACAGTCGCTAAATTAACAACAAATCAGGGATCTGAAAAATGTGTTCCATCACAGTTTAGTAGTGAAGACTTTATGAATTTCTTCACTGAAAAAATAGATAACATTCGAAAAACAATTGTGGCAGTTCAACCTCTGACAGCATCTCCCGACACAATCGTACTTACAACCCCACAACTACACTGTTTTACATGTATAGGACAGGAAGAGCTGTATGATGCTATTATGAAAGCTAAATCAACAACATGTCAGTTAGATCCAATTCCCACTAAACTACTGAAGGAAGTGTTATATACAGCTGGTGAGCCTCTTTTAAATATTATTAACTCCTCACTATCGTTAGGTCATGTCCCTAAATCCCTCAAGTTAGCAGTTATTAAGCCCCTCAT